>NC_068981.1:177089559-177099423 GCF_001194135.2 Octopus bimaculoides | reverse complement strand
AACCATCTAATTGTCACATATTATATTTATAGATAAATTCTTCTATTTTACATAATATTGAGGACTCATTCATTCTTTTGTTGTCATATATATATATATATATATATATATATATATATATATATATATTATATATATCATATATATAATATATATGTAATATATATATCGAAGATCTGGAAGGGTGGGGTGGCTAAAGGCTGCAAGAGTGAACGGTGAGCAAGTGATGGAGTAGTAGTAAACAGAATTAATAGTGAACAAAGGGGAAAGGGTGGTTGATGGTAACTATGAATGGGATACACACACGCACACACACATTGAAGAAGCATTTATTCCTATATTCAGTTTTGATTCTGTTCCAATGTCCATTTTTGACAGAAAAGTTTAATAGTCGATTCCTCATTATTATTAATGTTATTTAAAATGAAAAACGACAATTTTCCAGTGACTTTTTTTTTTTACGTATCCCCAAAATTTTGACATTTTCATTTGGCTTCATTTCCAACTAAAACAAATTAAAATTACTAATAATTTACTGCATAGCATTCAGTACATCACTCCTTAACTGAATTCTGTAAAACTAAGGATGAGGCTGTCAGATAAACAGTGCAGTAAAGTAATTGCTTCAAATGCTTTCTTCTAATCCATGTTTTCTGTAAGGCTTGCCACTGTTTGTTTGTTAGAAGTATTATATTTAACTTAGTCTTCCTCATCTCTTCTAACTGCATATCCATTATCACTCAGGTCTCCTCATTTGCATATAGGTCTGATGTTTTTCACTGCCAGCTGCCTTCCTAACTCATTGCAATCCATTTAAAGGTTAAATTATCATTAAAACAATAAAATAAAAACCTGTTAAAATGTTATACGAGAAGGCAATGAATGAAAACAAACTTGTTTTTGTGTTTTTATCAATTAGAATATCGATTTTAGAGTCAGTCCTATAAAAGGTGTTTTAGTCTATTGATTAATGAAGCATTCCTCAGTAAACTTGTATTAACTTGTTGCAACCACAAAGACCAAGAATCTGATGTGGAGTTCAATATCTGCTGAATAGTAACTATGAACAACAGATAGTCTAGAAAGTGAAGCTGAACACTTTGTGTAAACCAAACAAGAAATAGTATTGAAATGAAAAAAAATACTTTACATTACTTAAAGCCTGTAAATACTGTTTTCTCATCTTTCACTCTCACATACACACACAAAAACCCCCCCATATATATATTTATATTTTTATATATACACATGCTGATATATGACCTACGTTGGACTCCTCATTCGCATAATCCCCGAACCTGGAGCTTAACTATGGTCTATCCATAGCACTTACTCAACATTACCTGACACCTTCGGGTCTTATTGACACCATTGCCTCTCATAACCTTTCTCTCTCTCTCTCCTCTCTCTCTCTCTCTATATATATATATATACACACACACATAAACATACACACACACTATATGCATATATATATACACACACACACATGCACATGTATACATTCACACAAATATATATATATACACACACACACATACATACATTCTCACATATACATACATAAACACACATAATACATTCACACCAATATATACATACACATATATACATACACATTCACATATATATATACATACACATTCACACATATATACATACACTCACACATATCTATACACATAAACACACACATTCATACATACATACATATGTCATGAGAGTTTGCTATATAGTTCCTTATGATAATTAAAAACTTGTCTGTATGTGTATTCTACTAGAATTATGTAAAGTATAATTATCTCATTTTAGTAATAAAGTGAACCACTAAATGTTGCCACTCAAGGCAGATTCTACTGAAACTTTATGAAGTGAAACCCAGTATGCTGCATTTAATGCGATGAAACAATTTTTTTTATATTCCTTTTACTGCAAATATTGTCTGACAAAAAATATTTAAAAGCATTCACTAGAAAAATCCATTAAAATGTTTGAAGTTGAAGAGAAATGGCATTTGCATTATCCAATATTATAGATTTTAAGTAGCAAAAGTAATTTTTATTGCTGTATAAATTATTTCTCTTTGGGTTTCTAGATTTGAAAACCTACATTAATGTAGTTTTTTTTTTTTCCTTCTTAAAACTGAACTAAGCATGCTTGAAGTTTCCTCATTATTTCTTTCTCTCCCATCTGGGACTTGTTATCAACATATTTGGGGGCTGTCACGGTTAACCCCTACTTTACAACATCATTTGCCAATGATATAATGTTATTCTGTGCATAGTAAAAGTGATCTCTAGAGAATAGCCAATATAATTACAATCTTGCACAGCTATAAAAAGGTTGACGACCATATTAACATCAAAGATATTAACAAAATGGTAGTTGTTAAGCATTTATTGAAGACAAACTTCTCATGACCCCCAAAATACTACAGGAATTACATAACTGTTCCACCATTATCTAAAAAGGAAGAACATTAAGATAAAGTAAAAGACAGATTTGATAGTAAGATAGATTTGATATATATACTGGACAACCTGATCCTAATTATCTTGCCTATAAAATCTTTTGAAGATTTCTTACCATTCAGTTATTTAGTCATGGCTAACAGTTTGGAACATATTTTATTGCATAAAGATAACTGATAAGATAACTAAAATAATTACAAAACCTAACAGATTGACTATTAAAAAAAAAGTCACCAAAAAGCAGTGACAATATTAATTTTATTCCTCAATTTTCTGAAAAATAAAAGAACCAAAAAATTATAAGAAAGAATAGGACAGTGGTAGAGGCAAGCTGGCTGAGTGGGAATTGTACTTGGATACTTGATCATGACTCATGAGTTCAAATCTACCAGAAGTAATTCATTACGTTTTTAGGTTAAACACTTCCAGTAAGTAAACTCTTGCTTACTTACAGAAGAAAATAGGTTATGTTACCTAGAATGTTGCAAGATAAGTCTTAACCACCTGCTCCACTCTGATGTCCAATACAGAATAGGATGGTTTATCTTGCAACCATTTGATGTAACGAAACAGGAGCTAAGCACCAGCTCTTTCAAAAAGCCTCTTGGGCTAATAAATAAGTTTCTGTGTGGCTGGTTACTTGATCTCTTAGAAATATTGGCAAAATCTTTCTTAAATTACACCCTCTCTTCTTAAGAAAATAGAAAGAATACCTTAGACATTGTTGTCCTGAAAGATAAAACAGCAATGGTTTAAATGCCTTGTGATCATGTCTGCTCAATCATGGCTAACAACAAAAAACTCTTCATGGCTTAAGAGTCATTTTAACATTAAAATATCAGTGGCAGTTAATTACAGACTGGAAAATTGAATTCTAGAATAATTAACAATTTTTTAGTACATTCCATCTTTAGTGTAAGATGAATTCTTATCTAATTTATCTCTAAGAAAATTAACACAAAATCATTCCACCCAACAAGGGAGCTTCTACATGGTCACTCAGCATGCTAGAAATAGCAGCTAACTTCCCTTGATTCACACACTTCTTGCCTGAGAAAAGGAAAGGAATATTAGATTATGGTAGTCCCTAATGTACAAAATGATGGAACTGTCACAACTAGAAAGCTTTTGATTATACATTTGCCCAATCTAGGCTTACTTGGAGCTAAACAACAACAACTCAAAATATTCCTAATAATGATTTTCGTTTTTCTTTTTGATTTAAATGAAAAGAAGAGTTAGAATCTTACTTCTTCGCCAGCTCTATCTCGGAAACGCAACCATTGTCCATTGTCTTCTCGTTGGTACTCCAGTACATATGCTTCCGCATATTCTTGGCCCTGTAATAGAAAAAGTCGCATAAGTCACATTAAGTAAGGCTGAACACAACAGTTGTTATTATCATTATAGCATTTAATTTCACAATTCACAATCTCTGTTTGGTTTCAATAAAATAACCCACATCTAATCTCTGAACTATCACATGCCTGTTCGCTAATCATGCAGTAGAGATTTGTTTGACTACCGTAACACATATTTTATTAAGAACTTCTTTCTTTAGCAAGGCCAGCAACTTCAGGGAAGGAGTAAGTCAATTACATCATCCCCTGTACTCAACTGGTACTTATTTCATAAACCCAGAAAAGATGAAAGGCAAAATCGACCTCGATGGATTTGAACTTAGAACGTAAAGACAGATGAAATACTGCTAAACATTTTGCCTGGCATACTAACTGTTCTGCCAGCTTGCTGGGATGACTGGACTTTTAATATTAATTTCACTTTGTATTTGTCTTTGTAATTATAGCATCTACACTATCATAACATGAATAACAGCGATCAGGAATTATATAGCATTTATAGTTGTTTAAACTCTTGGTATCAGTTAAAAATTACATAAAAATGGCAAGGTACTGTAAAACGGAGAAATTCATAACTCCCATAACCAAAATATATTTTACATTCTAGCTTTGATTATACACATCACCAAAAATCCTCATTGCCAAAGGACTAGAAAATAATCACACTGTACAAGGAAATTGCATGAGAGTGATGCATTACCAAAAGATAAGCTTATAGAGAGAAAGAGAATTATAAATTAATGTAAAGCTTGAAGAAAGGAAAGTTGAAAATTTCCATTAGACAATATTTAAGCAATCAGAATCAATTAGATTACAGTTGAAATACTATATATAGACTAGTAAGTCAAATTTTTAAAGATGTTTTAAGAAAGAATTCAGTTGATAAAAGTACAGAAATCTGGGAACTCTTTTCTCTGTACAGAGGTGGCTTACTATGAAAGTCTAGCACTGACCACAAAGCCATACAAAATCATTATTTTGCCAATAGTGTAATAGAATTTTCTTTCTAGCAGGCAGCATTGGCATCAACCATGCTCGAATGGTGCTTTTTATGTGCCACCAGCATGTGAGCCAATCAGGCGGCACTGGCATCAGCCATGCTCGAATGGTGCTTAGCATGGCTGATGCCAGTGTTGCTTGACTGGCTCCTGTGCTGATGGCATGTAAAAAATGCCATTCAAGCGTGGCCAATGCCAGTGTTGCCTGACTGTCACCTATGCTGGTGGCACGTAAAAAGTACTATTTGAGTGTGGTTGATGCCAGTGCTGCTTAAAAAGTACTAAATACACTCGCAGACTGGTTGGCATTAATTAGGAAGAGCGTCAAGCTGTAGAAACTTTGCCAAATCAGAGTGGCACCTGGTGCAGCCTCCCGGCTTGCCAGTCAAACTGTTCAATCCATGCCAGCATGGAAAGTAGACATTAAACGACGATGGTGATAATGAAGAAAAACACCACGAAGGAATTCAGTTAAGTGAATGTATTCTAATATCTGATTGCTACTCATTTTACTGTACTCAATCAAGTGAAAAAGCATAGTCACCAAATATACAAAAACTGCTTGACCTCTTGTACCAACAATGTTTAGTTTGGGTATAGTGCAGTTGTACAGATGATTTATTATAAATATACATCAGCAATGTTTGACAATGCAATGATACATTATCACAGAAATTGTTATGGTGACAACAGATTAAGCTGGATATCCTGTAACCCTAGAATATTTGAAGTAGGGTTTAAATAAGATCCTATGAACTTACAATACTTGCATATCAGTGTTAAGTAACAACTGTTGTAAAAAAGTATAGTTGTAATGGGAACGGAAATGCGTCGACTGTAGTTGAATGATGCAAGTTTAACTTGAGCTAAATGAAATTATAACCAATTCATAAGCAACAAAAATGTCTCCTACAATCATAGAAAAATCTAACATTGGCATCTTAATGCAGCTCTAGTGAGTTTATAAAACTATCTGCTTATTGTACTGGTAGGAATAATTAGCCTTAGGGGAGAAAGTAGGTGATTACCTTAAGTAGATTAGAAAGCTTGCATATGTCTGTGAATGTGTTTACAGAAGCATACATGTGCAAGTTACCATTCCAATCATGGGACATTGTACAGCAATAGAAAAATAAACTTGCGTTGGTAATAAATTGTTATTTTTATCCAATACAATCTTTTATATTTTACTTGTTTCAGTTAGTGGACTGAAAATGTGCTGAGGTACTGCTTTGAAAGGTTTTAGTTGAACAAATTGACCCCAGTGTTTTCTTATTTATTTATTTTTAGTCAGATACTTAATTTCTCAGAGTTTGCTCTGGTATCTCGTCACCATCTTTATTTTCTTCCCTTATATAATGTGGGATAGCCATCTCTATAGCAAGACACCAATATTTTCCCCTCTAACATACTTTAGCCTCAAAATACCTGGCATAAAGACACTTCACACTCACTCGAATACATCCCCATTCATCAAGTGGTTTCTTCTTTCCTGTTTTTAACTTACTTGACAACCTCACTAGTGCTGGTGTTATTAAAAAAGCAGCCAGTAGAGATTGTAAAGTGGTTGGCATTAGGAAGTGTATCTAATCATAGAAACCATACCAAAGCAAACACTGGAGAGTGACGCAGTCCTGTGGCTTGCTGGATCCTGCAAAATCATCGACCTGTGCCAGCATGGAAAGTGAACATTAATTGATGAGGATAATGATGTTATATACACAATGGGCTTCCACATGGTTTCAATCTACCAAATCCACTCACAAGGCTTTGGTCAGCCTGAGTCTATAGTAGAAAACAATTGCCCAAGGTGCCACACGGTGGGACTGAACCTGGAACCATGTGGTTGGTGAGCAAGCTTCTTACCACACAGCCACGCCTAATCATGATTTTTATGAAATTAGTCTATAGACTAAGGAGTAGTTTTTCATCTTGCAACAATCTATTTTGTTTAGTATCCAGATCAGGTTCTTAAAGCATTATTAACTTTAAACACTGTCAACACAAAAGAACTTTCTTTAAACTATGTTAATGTAATATTTTTTGCTGTTAAAGTGGTGAGCTGGCAGAATCATTAGCACGACAGCATTTTATCCATCTTTACATTCTGAGTTCAAATTCTGCTGAGATAAACTTCGCCTTTCATCCTTTCAGGGTTGATAAAATAAATACCAGTTGAGCACTGGGGTGGGAGTGAGGGACATCGATGTAATTTCCATACCCCTCCCACAAATTTGCTGGCCTTGTGCCAAAATTTGAAACTAATATCCTTTGTCCACCCTTTCCCCAATTTCTGGTGTAGGGGATTAAAAAAAAGAAGAAACTGCCTAATGTGGCTGTCCTTAGAAGGGTTAAAATTGGATAGAATTGGTAGATACAAGTTGGAAAAATTTCTAATCAAATCAGTTCATTTTATTTTTGTAAGAAGTAAAGAAAATAAAAAACTCTTCTTCAAATCAAATTGTTAACTATACATTTAAATACCTTTAATTAGTTTCTTTTTAATATACATCAACATATGAAATGATTTAGAAACACCTCAAAACTTGCTTGTTTCCTTCTAATAAATTAAATATTTTCCATTGACATAAACCATTTAGATCCTAATCTTTGACACATTTATTTCAACAAAACTATCTATTTACAAAATAATAATAATAATAATAATAATAATGATAATAAATAATAATAATAATAATAATAATAATAATAATAATAATAATAATAATCATAGTAATTCAGTTATTTAATTATTACTGCAATTTAGAAATTATGCTGGTGTAATCTTTTGGTGAGAGAAGTTTCTACTTTACTAATTACAACTTCTGTAATCTATAAATCACATATTCAGTTTGGAAGTATTTCAATCCCAACAATTTTATGCTACTACAAATACCCAAATAAATGTTTAAAAAAAAAAATATATATATATATATATAAAAATATGAAAAACACTCTTATTTGTTTATCTGAGAAAACATTTATTCCTTTTCCATGAAACTACATGAACAGAGCCAAGTGAAGTGCTATCCTCCACTTGCAAGCTCAATCAGAATAGTCATCAACTATCAACTGTCTGACAATGTTCCATATTCATTGTCGCTGCTTTAAAGAAAACTATCGCAGTGTTCTGTCTATTAGCCATGCATTCCACACAACAAGCCTCCAATCAAACTGCCATCCTTACTGAGTCAATACACACAGGAATTTTTCACCATTCCACATTTTTGCTGTTCTCAGCAAGAGATTTCCCTTGGCTGTTTTATTGGCTATTCAATCCTTCCTTTCCCCTAAAAGAGAAGCAATAAAGATGTTTGTGGAGAAACTCACAAATGATAAAGGAGAAACAAACCAGTGCCCTCCTCCTAAATTGAACCAGTTGTTTTGATCCAGCAGTTTATTTTTACAGTACAGTGACACCACACCAGGCATCTTTTAACTGTTGTCCTACTTCTATTGACCACACATCTTTCAGTGAGAGAGAGAGAGAGAGAGAGTGAAAGAGAGAGAGAGAGAGAGAAAGAAAGAGAGTGAAAAAGAGAGAGAGAGAGAAAGAGAGTGAAAGAGAGAGAGAGGCATCAATATCTTGACTAACAACAATTTAATTAATTAATCAATCAAAAAGTGTGTATGGAATAGAAAATGACAATTTCCAAAGAGTCGAATAATGATTAGGTTTGATCTAGCAGTTCAAACTGTCAGAACTAGTTTCTATTCAAATAGGGTTGAAATAAATGTCCCAAGTTTTCTTACTAACAGGGTATATACAACAAATACTTTTCAGAGATAAGAGCTATTTAGTTCTCTTTCTTCAAACATTTTTCTGTCAGATTTTGAAAACCTTATTTCATCTCACCCTTTCTATCAAACATACTCACACAGTTTGCATGTACAAATAAACATGTTTCTAGCAGTGATAAGTGGTAATAAGTAATTAAGTTTAATTTCATTAGTAGACATGAGGCAATTACTTTGTAAGATACTAATGAATTAGGTGAAGTAAAAAGATCATAAATAACTTTTGGTTTCAGTGAGCAATAACTGATTCCCTAAACTTATCAATTTATCACTACAGTAAGATGACTCCCCTAAAGTACCCTGTCTACTCTGTTATGACTGGCAATAAAAATGTCTATGCAGAAATTGTGGGTGCTGGAGAGAATATAAAAGTTTCAACCTATCAGATTTTAGGATATACTCTGGAATTTAAATTACATACTTATTATCATTATAAATCAACCTTTTTCTTATTGAGTGTTTATTAAGAACAGGAAGCAAAATAAGAGGACACAGGAAACTTAGAGAGGAACCCAAGAGGAAGTCTATTATTCTAAGTGCAACCTTATTTGAAAGTAAGAGTTGTCATCAGTAACAGGCATTAGATGTCACAAATGAATTTATCAACTTAAGGAATGCAGATGAATTTTCACCAACAGATACATACAGCTCAGGTACTGTCACCACAGAGGAAGTAATAAGGAAAACCCATAAGTACTACAGAGAGGGTATGACGAATGTGGTGAGTGTGTGTATGTTCATCTCATTATTGTGTTGAATAAAAGTGGATAACACTTTAGCAATAGATTTTAAACAAAAATATATCGTTCTATCTGTTTAAAGTAAATGGAAAATAATAATAATAACAACAACAAATAATAATAATGATAATAATAAAATGATCAAATAATTATTTCAATACATTTAATATATTCAAGTTGAAGGTTACTCAGAGCAGTTGATGGATGCTGCTGAACATTTAAATGGTGCTGAAAGTCAAAACAATGGTTAAAAAACACTACCACCTAATGCTTACTTTGATATTGTTTGATTAAATAATTTGAGATATTATTTAAATATTATGTAATGCTATATCGAGTCAGTTCTCTTTTTTTGGTTTTGTTTTAGAAGAGAAATGCACAATACAATTCAATAAAAACAAGAGTCTGTAACCTAACACACACACACACATGTAGACATATGTGTCTGTGTGTGTATGTCTGTGAGTGCATGTGTACAAGAGAGAATGTGTATATA
>NC_068981.1:177085016-177087516 GCF_001194135.2 Octopus bimaculoides | reverse complement strand
GAGTAAAGCAGGATTGAAAAGCAAGTATTTCTATATGTTTTTTGAGCAGAATGTTTTTGTACACAAATACAAAGCCAACATGGAATCCAATAAAAAGTGAGAACCTACTGGGAACTGAACTCAGATCGCCTTGGTTGACATTTGATTTTTGTACAGAATTTCATTTGGCTTTGTATAATCTGCACAAAATCACTGTTAAAACACACACACACAAAGGAGTGTGAAATCCTCATAATTATTAAAGTACACAACAAATGAAGCCGTCTACTTCATTTGTATGAGTCATTAAAGAATATTCTGCTATGTAAATAACAAAAAATAATTCACTAATATACATAATAAAAAAGACAAATAAAAGCTGAAAGCATTAATAATTTTTGATCTACCTATTGCAGGAGTGGTACATGAGATTTATGAAGAAAAACTGTGACGTGATTCATTAATCTTGATAGTGATTCATGTAATTTGAGGTGAGAAGGATGTAATAGTTTAAATATTGATTCACCAAAACTGTAAAATGTGCTAACTTGACTCTAAAGCTTCCTCATTGTTTTAAAATCATTTTTGTATCTTGATATAGGTAGAATAGGTCAACACTAAACATCTTTTTTCAATATATGTAATTCAGCCTGAATCATTTCATCCATTATATATCTGCAGTCTTATCTCAGTATTCATCTTAAGCTTTCTCTGGCCTGATTTTACTCACAAACGATCAATAAAAATTACATAGAAGCCAGCAGGGGCTTTGTTGCTACAGGAACCAAACCTGTTTACAACACACAGTTGGGAAGATGAGCAATGTAAGCTCATCTTACATTGGGCATTTCACCAGATTTATTCCGATTATAAACACTACACTTTGGACAGGAAAGCTGCCTCAGTCAACATGGAACCTAAAGTCTTTACAGATATAACACATGTTGGTGATATGACTTAATGTAAAGCATTATTGACACTGTCTTGAATAGCAACTTGTTACTTTCTCTTCAAACAATTGTTTTAATTTTCATACAAAACACAGCTTATAAAATGTGTGTGAGTATGGTAGAATCTCTACAGATATAATCTGATATCATTTAATATTACATGAGTGAATTACAGATAAAACATCTGAGAGAGAGAGAGAGAGAGAGAGAGTGAGAGAGAGAGAGAGAAAGTGAGAGAGGGAGAGATAGTTGCACCATCAATTACATTACATTCTTGTGACAGAAAGAATCTTAACTACAAATTCAAAGGGACAGTTATAAATTTAGGGCTTAGCAATGAACCCAACTGAAACTCCACAGATGGTTTCTATTAGTAGACATGTGCCTTTGATGTATGCTGCAAAGCATCTGAGCAAGCAGTAGATTGTTGCCACAAATCGTTAGTGCCCTGCTATGTCAGAAAAAGAGAAATCCAGTTACACCATTAGGCAGTCATACAGGACCACTGTGGGAAGCAAAATTTAACTTTGCCTAAGTTACCACTTGTTAACATTATCCGAAGATCGTTCCTTGAAGTACTTTGATAATTCAGCTGTAGTGAAAACCCACTTTAGGTAGCACAAGCCAAAAGTTGATAGACAACAGTAACTTTATGGCTGTTGGGCATAAAAAAACACAAACCCTAAAGGCCTCAGTAATTTGGGTGACACAAAATAAAAATCACATCATTGTTGGACTGTGGAAGTGCACTCCAGTCACTAAATTTTTGAGACATTGAGGATGGATGAAGGATGGTGTAGAGTATTGACAACAAAACCGTCTATATGATTCCTTTGCCAAATCTTAGATAATAAGCGTAGACTAAGGAAACAGTTGTGTCACACGTGGGAAGGTTAGTATGTTAACAGGGTGAATGAGTAGAGTGTCTACATGCCATCACCTTGCTCTTGCATAGGGTTAGTTTAGGGGACATCCACTTGTCCTCAATTTGAACTTCACCAGAGTAAGAATAAAGAGTAAAGACCCCCTTCAGTCAATAATGACCATGGGGTTGTACCAAGAAAGTTACCCTCTGAGGTGCAAGTCTGGGCAAGATTGTTTACAGAAGACCAACAGTTGCCCATATATACCAGCCTCTCCTCTCCACACCACTGGCATTATCCAAAGGAAAGGCAAAAGTCAATACAGATTGGCACCAGTGACATGGCAACTCATTTCTACAGCTGAATGAACTGGAGTAATGTGAAATAAAGTGTCTTGCTCAAGAACACAACACACAGCCCGGTCCAGGAATCGAACTCAGTACCTCATGATTGTGAGCCTGATGCTCTGACCACTGAGCCATACCACAACCTTATTAAAAGAAACTTTGTTAGTTTATTTTGTTAGTCACTAGAATTAAAGTTTAAAATGAATTCAAACATAAAAGCATTACTAAATAAGGCTCACAAGTTATTGGAGAACGCCGATGAGTGGTGTGTGGTAGACTCACATCTGGTTTAACACCACACTTGTCCTTAGGTGCCTTTAGCACAGTACATAGTTCAACCATTCTAGCTGAGGATCCTGAT
>NC_068981.1:177081491-177084928 GCF_001194135.2 Octopus bimaculoides | reverse complement strand
TATATATATATATATATATTTTTTTTTAAGGCATCTACATTATATACTCTATATTTATCCATGATACTTTCCTCCATCTATTTGCATTATTACATATTTGTTATACTAACATAGGCAGATCTCTCTTCTACACACACTGGCTAAAATTTTCTGCACAAATGGATAAAACAACTCTTACAATTCCTAAAAACAAAGGCATGCATGTATACATACAAACAAACAAACAATACACACACAGACACACATTTCAGTTTGTGCAATTTCTATAACTTTTCTTGACACATCCTAGATTGAAGGATATTCAAGCAATGATAAAACAATAAAGGAAACTAAGAATAAAGTTTCCTTGAATCTTTGTTTGAATATATTTTGAAAATAATTGAAATTCCAATGACGTAATTAGTAAAAATCTAAAGAGAGAAAACAAAATAAGGTGTTTCAATGCAATTTATTTTCAGATCATAAATGTTATTAGATGCTTAATTATAATAAAGTAATTATAAGATGAATGCAATTTTGGATTTTTGGCACAATATATATATTCAAAAATCAAAAACATTTTGTTAGAATGAAAATAATTGGAATTTTTAAAGTTACTCTTTCCAGTAAATAAGCAGAAAAATAGAACTTAAAAATGAAATTAAATTTATTAGTTAACCTAAGATTGGATTGCAAGAACATGTTTAAATTTTAAACAACAAAACAGAATGTAACTGAGAGCGAACAAAATATGAGAGAATAATGAGGAGAAGAATAAGCGATAATAAGGATGTGAGAGAATAAAACTGATAATGTGTCACCCAATTATTTTGTCTCATATGTATGCTTTTATAACTTGCAGATATAAAAATTGAAGCTCTATTACTTATTTTTTCTTCAAAGTTCTTAGATTATATGTTGGCATATAAATTGCGAAAAAGATCAGACAATATTCAATTTTGCTGTCATGTCAACAGTTGCTTCAAATTAGCAGTCTCTTCCCACCCCACTTCTAGTAATAACAAATTCTTGACTACTTTGACTGTAAACACACATTCTTCCTCCCCTTTTCATGGACCACCCAGACAAATTGCAAACACTTGACAGAACTCTACAGACAGAAAGATAAAATAAACCCACACACATACATAAAAATACAAATATTCTTCAGTTATCTCCAATGTAGAGAATCAAAGATTGTAAATGATGTAACCAAGAAAATTGTGAGTTCAAGGACTGCACAATGAGCTCCATTTAAAGCAAGCTAAGATCAAAAGGAGTAATTTAGTTTCCTTGGGTATTTTATAAGAGGCTACTTTATCTCAGATTTACATATCCATTAAATCCACTTAACTCCACCCCAACCCATAATGCCTGTTTACAAGCATCCTTGGCCTAAACCTAAAATTATAAGCTCTTGTGCAACTTGAGATTGTAGAAATTTGCTCAATTTCATGGCTGTGCTGGGACACACTTCTGTTAATTTCTTACAAAAGACAAACTAACTTAGCTAAAACTGACTGACGTGTCGCAGGTGTGGGTAAATAGCATTATTTTTAAAGTTTGGTTTTGAAAAGATCCTATAAGAACAGATTATATGTAAAGGATACAATATTTAAAACACTTAAGACAAAGTATCCAAGGTAGACATGCATTATATATGCATCTAAATGGTGACATTTATAGTTGACAGCAATCATTTCACCTTCATATCTTTCAATTTCTCTCACAATATCACCATTTCACTGATAAATAAATTCCAAAGAGGCAATGCACAGAATATATTTTTCGTTTAATTTCAGCTATTTCTCTTTTACTAATCTACTATTCTCTTTGGACTGGTGTTTGAGTTTTCATACAATACACACATGTAATTATATGTCCATGTATTTATGATTTTAAGGCTCTATATTGATTGAGAATGTTAAACATAGGATAACTAGAAAGAAAACAGCAAGGGTCTAGTTATTTCTTAAATTTTCTGCAAGTAGCAGCTTGTTGAGTTGACAGGCTGTCAACTTACCAAAGACTGAACTTACTCCCACAGTATTTCCCCATTCAATTTTTAATCAGTTTGAATTTCAGAGTTGCCTTTGACAAGAATTATGATTAACACATAATTAATGAAATAATTAAATTTTTTTTTTTTACTACATTATGTATATTATACCTCACTTATGTTCCTGACAAGTAGTTTATAGCCCATCACTAGTATTGTATTGTGTCATGCCCAAAGTGATGATCTTATTCTTCCTAACTTAAGAATAAATACCATGATGAAATTTAACTCATTAACATAATTTGTAATAACACTCAAACAGCTGAACATTGGCTTAGCTCGCAATAGACAGGTAATCTCATGTGGGAAAAAGGTGTTCTCTACTTTGAAAACTGAATTAGGCTGCAGTATCACATGACATATTTCGGTAATAGCAGAGTCAAAAAAGAAGGAAAATATGGCTAACTAAATGCATGTAAATTCAACTGGTTAATTTACTTTATTTTTAATTCATTTTACCATGAACCTTTTACTGGATATAGGGTGATTATTTGTGTTAGGGAAGATATATCTAAATGTATGTTGTTTGCAAGAAATCTGCTTGTCAGTGAATTAGAAGCAACAACCTGTGAATAGTGTTAACTAGTTAAGGAATATATACTGTGTTTTCTGGAGTCAAGAGTACTATTTATAGCCCCCACAAAATAAACTATACAAATTACCCATGTATCCAGAGGATGAAGGTTACATTTTTCCTAAGCCAGTTTCAACACCAGAAGAGTGTTATTGATGCTACACTTACCCTGCCTTGATACCATAAAAGTAAAAGAAATATTTGTAGATCAGAAGTGATCAATAGGATTTAATATGCTGCTAAGTCAAAAACAAAACATCTTGGTATGCAGTATAAGTATTGAGGCCTTGTTTTATGTTTAACTTGGTTTCAAAATTCTCAAATCAAAATTGGAATGTACCTTTAAGGTTGGAGTATCCTCAGTGCTAGGAAATAAAGTCAACCTACAGAGATTTGCAGAAGCTTTACCTACAATGGGCCATTCCACAGTATTTTGTTGACACAAAAATCAAAAAGCTTGTTTGTTTGGAAAAAAGTCCGTATTAATTTTTTGGATAATGGTCATAGTTTGTGAAAAATGGACATACGTAAGCTCGCAAGGAATGAAGCCAGTATGCTCCGTTGGATGTGTAATGTCAATGTGAATACCCGTCAGAGTGTAAGTATCTTGAGAGAAAAGCTGAACATTAGAAGCATCAGTTGTGGCGTGCAAGAGAGACGATTGCGCTGGTATGGACATGTGGTGAGAATGGAGGAGGATAGCTGCGTGAAAAAGTGCCACACCCTAACAGTTGAGGGAACCCGTGGAAGAGGTAGGCCCAGGAAGACCTGGGCTGAGGTGGTGAGGCAAGACCTTCGTACATTGGGCCTCACCGAGGCGATGAC
>NC_068981.1:177067320-177081248 GCF_001194135.2 Octopus bimaculoides | reverse complement strand
GTGGCCGTTGCCAGTACCGCCTGACTGGCTCCTGTAGGATTTTCGAGCGAGATCGTTGCCAGTGCCCCTGGACTGGCTTGTGCGGGTGGCACATAAAAGACACCATTTCGAGCGTGGCCGTTTTCGTGCGGGTGACACGTAAAAGCACCCACTACACTCTCTGAGTGGTTGGCGTTAGGAAGGGCATCCAGCTGTAGAAACTCTGCCAAATCAGACTGGAGCCTGGTGTTGCCATCCGGTTTCACCAGTCCTCAGTCAAATCGTCCAACCCATGCTAGCATGGAAAGCGGACGTTAAACGATGATGATGATGATGATGATTCTCAGCCTACTGTTGCTTATGCATAAATTATCATAATTTTCATGTCTAATTTTGGCCGTTGCAGTTAGAGAAAAATAGAAAAAAACTAATTGGTTAAAAGCACTGGGACATGGACTCCTTCAAGGGAACAGTTTGTCAGTACTCTGGTTTAAACAATGGCTTCTAGTACAGAAAGAAGTAAGAAGTTCAGGAAGAAAATAAGAAGTGATCCTCTCAAACTTGAAGAGCATAAGAAAAAAAACAGAGAAAGGAAGAGAAGGAAATATGCAGAGAAAAAAATCAACCATGTCTGAGAGAGAGAGAAGCACTGAGAGAGAAAGAATGAAAGAAGAGTCCAAGTTGAAAAGAAAAAACAAGCAGCAAGAAACAAAGAAGAAGAGATGCACAACGAGGCATTCAAGAGACCCCAAAACTTTGGAAAAGTAATCAGAAGGGCCAAAAAAGGTCTTCTAGAGGAAAATGCAGAGCCTGGTTCTCCCAACAGTATCACAGTGCATGTGGAGCAGTACTATGCTGTCAACTATCTTTGCCAGTTCTACATTGGCAGGGCCCTAGAACATGTCTTTGGTTGTATGATTAAGTTCAAGTTTCTTCATAGATCTGTTGTTGCTGGTATCAACACATTTAACTGGCCCAGAAGGGATGATATTGACACTTGTCATACAAATAATGTGTTCAATGGTCCTATCCAGTTGGTTGGCACTGGGCTCTTTACAGTTGTTGAGCTGGAAAACATCAAGAAAGCATTTGCTCTTCAAACAAAAAGCCACTGTAAATGCAGGTGTCTCCTTGTTTTCGAACAGACCTTTGTCCTGAGTGTGTTTCTTAAGGATATTTTTAGATATTCTAGCTTAAAAGACGAAATTTGTATCCCTTTGATTTGCAATTTGACGATGAGTGATTTTTGTAAACAGTCAGACTTTGTATACAATTATATATTTATTATATATAATTATTCATAATTTTTATATTTAATAACTATGCATTTTTTAGAGTAAGTTTGACAAAACTGAAAAGGAGCTAGAATATGTGATACATGTGTTTTGTCAGTATAATAACTCCTTCCTGCGCACAAAAAGTTTAGATTGAGTGTTCTTAAATAATTATTTATAATATTTTCATTTTAATTGATGCTCATCTGTGTATATTCATTTTTTAGATTCCCATTTTAAAGCCAAATGCTCCAAACTTTATGGAAATTGATGAAAACTTTACACAGTTGAAACAAATTTGGAAATTAAAGTATATTGTTGATACACTTGCAGTATAAATGTTTAATTTATAATAAGTTATTGAAGTGGACACATTTTTCCCTCCACAACACTATACTGTCCCATAAGGTGCTGTCCCATAAGGTGCTGTCCCTGAAAGAATGAGATTACTTTCTGTTATCTTTTTGACAAACATAAAATATTGAAATTCAGCATTCAATTAGTTTTTGCATATTGTTTCAAGATTCAGAGAATTTTAAAAGTGAAATTAAAGCTTTAGAAAAAGGAAATTTTCTTTTCCCCTCTACAATGGCACACATTCTGTGTTCTACAGCATCAGAAGATTGTCATATATAAAAAAGTCACACAGTGACACAGGTGACTTTGTAAAAACTAGAAGCTTCATTGCCCAGACTCAAATGTCAAAATGTTAAGAAATTATTATGAGAAAAGCACTTTTGATTTTCCCTTCTGCAACATACGGAATACTGTGGAATATACCATATCCCTTTAGAAACAAAATACAGAACATAACCAGTTCTATTGTAAACTGTTTGGTGCTTACCTAAGAATGAATGTTTAGAATAAAATGTATATTGTGAACATTTCTGCAATGAGGATGCAATCAGGAAAATAAAATCATTTGCTCCTAATTTTTAAACTTAAGATATCAAATGAATTTTCTAGGGCTTAGTATTTGCTGTTTTGATTTATAAAAAGAAAGAACTGCAAATGAAAAAATTTTAACATTTGTTGAAAGATTGAGGTTTGGGGGTCATCATTTTGATAAATTAATTAGATGTTAGCAATGCTCACAGTTAATTTCATCCATAGTTGATAATTAGCCTTTCTTACACTCAAAAACACATGTGCAGACGCAAAAATATATTTGTATACATTTCACACATACACAAGTATGTGCAATCAAACATACTCATACATACATTTATAATGATATATAACAAGCTTATGAAGACATGAGAAATTCAAAAAACATTTCACTATTTTTTTTTATAAAATAAATGCCATCAACTTTTATCAACTGGGCATTGAATTCCAGTGACCTCTACCTTTCTGACGTCAGTTGCAAAAAATTGCAGGGATCAATAAAAGCTGCTAGTAATAATGGTTGTTAGAATAATCCACATTCTTTCTGTATTTTAATTGCTCAAATAATTAAATTAGAAACAAATATTACAATGATTATAAAAATAAAACAAAAGTTGTACACAAATATGTAGGATAAAAATATTTAACAAAAAAAATATTTCCTATTGAAAAGCTATAGATTTTTCTAAAATGTTTCCCCCCCCCACTTCATATATTTTTGAAAAATTAATTCAATTAATGAAGTTGTAAAACAAAACAAAAATAAAATTAACCAACCATCCATCTCATATTTTGCTGGCATTTCCATTTAATGGAAGGAAAGATTTTAATCAGAAAATGTTTATGTGACAACTGGTTAATATCAATGGAAACAAGTTGGAAAATCCAATTATTTGTACAATATAGAAAGATTTCCCAGTTCATGGATGATGACTAATAGCAGACTGAGAGAGTAGAGGGCAGAGAGATTTAAAATAACATAGCAACATGGAAGCAATGCTAACAAACAAACAAAAAATCACTATTATTAAAGATCAAGGTTGAAGCATAAATTCACAAGAGACCACTTTTTTTTTTAACCAATTCCGGTTTTTAGCCATGGTTACAGCAATAATAATGTTAGGCACAAATAGAAATTGATGTGAATCCAAGAAATCACTAGGCAAAATATAGAGAGACCACCAAATTAGCATTTTTAACATGTAAAACCATGTTTGTTTTCAATTTTAAATAGAAAAATACAAAATGTTTTATGTGAAGCAAACAACTTGCCAACATAATAATTCGTGCTTGATTTAGTTGAAAGAAACAAACCACTTTTCTAAATCTACCATATTTCACTACAGCACACTGTAGCAGTATTGTTACAAAAGATTACTGGCAAGGTTTCAATTGATATATAAAACTGCCACTATTTATACTTTGTGTAAACATTGCTGTAAACTTAACTAGTCATAATAATTCAACCCTACCTATATATATATTATCTCTGAATTATCTAATATCTAGAGTGGATTTACAATATGGGTTAGTGAAATATCAGTATTTGATTTCATTAACATACAAAAAAAAAAAATGAAATAGCATAACAGGATTTTAAACATTCCCTGAATCAACTATCTTTACTATACATCTGATCATAAGTGAAGTAACAGACTAATAAATTCACCTATTCTAATGATGCCATACTATAAGAAGCCAACAAGACAGCCTTTGTGTTCTTACCTGACCTTCTAGAAATAGTTGGCATAGCTCTTTCAAATCATACCTACCAACTTAAAAAGGAAGGACACATTGATAGCAACAGCTATCAATTTAAATGTAATGAAACCCAATAATGAATGAACAATAATTTTAAAAGAAAAAAATGTAAGCTTAATGAATATTTAATAAAGATATTTTATGTACAACATTATCCTTTCATATAAGTGGTTTCCATGGAAGAAAGGTTAGATTGATTTAATGGATTATTATTTAATTTACATATTCTTTTTAAGTAATATGAATTAGTAAAACCTACTCGAGAAGTTTAATAGAGAATAGTTTGTAGAATTAGCTTTTAAAATGTAATGCAATATTAACAGTAACACCACAGTAAAAGTGTTGTATATTATGCAAAAATATTTACTGGGTTCTCAACTCTTATTATGGATCAATAATGCCTTCTAAATTTTTATTAATATTTTGATATCAAGTGTAGCTTTCTTCAATTTATTGTTGATGTTGATATTTAACAAATTGTCTTTATTATAACTGCCTTTGTTACTTGATCATGAATAAAAGAGTGTGTGTGTGTGTGTGTGTGTGTGTGTGTGTGTGTGTGTGTGTGTGTGTGTGTGTGTGTGTAAATATCCCTCACACAAGTGGGGTATAAGGGCAGAGTAAGCTATCTTGAAATGAAATTTGGAAATATACTTCATTCTAGTTTTATTTCCAGTTAAGGTTGACATTCTCCTCATAACAGTAAACCCAAGAATCAAGGGAATGATGGTATGAGGTTGAAAATGTTACATATGCCAGAAACCAGCCAATCTAGAGTCTATTCTTTATGTATCTCAGTTTTCTTGAACTCAAAAGTGGTATAAATGGAGAAACATGACCAGGTTCTAAAAGAATAACTCAGACTGAAGAAAATGAGATTAGAGAGTATTGTGATGTGAAAAACCAGTAGAGAAGTTCCATCCTTAGCATAAGCTTGTAACAATAGGGAATACATGCAGATCAGGGGTTCTCAACCGTTTCGCTTGACTGGCCTTCGTGCTGGTGGCACGTAAAAGACCCACTACACTCTCAGAGTGGTTGGCATTAGGAAGGGCATCCAGCTGTAGAAATTCTGCCAAATCAGATTGGAGGCTGGTGTAACCATCTGGTTCACCAGTCCTCAGTCAAATTGTCCAACCCATGCTAGCATGGAAAGCGGACGTTAAACGATGATGATGATGACCCCTTTGATTATTATTTTATTCTGGTAAACCACCATAGCTATTTGACATTTAACCCTTTAGCATTTAAACCAGCTATATCTGGCCAAAATATTCTACCGGTTTCATCTTGAAACTAGCCAGATCTGGCCTCCCACACTTACCTTACAATATTATTCTAAAAATAAATAATCACATCACTGAAATCTCAAAGCTACAAGGTAATGCATGACTAATTCATATCAATGTGAATAAATAAGCAATACATTTGACTAAGAAATCCGAATGCTGGAGGGGAAAAAATTAGTTTTATAGAAACTTCTTTCAAAATGCCTATTCTGTTTTTCACACATTAATTTGTGTAGTTTGAACTATGTGAATTGTTAGAGAAAGAAACTTAGCTGTTTCTTGCAATACATACCAATACATAGATCTAAAGCAAAATTATTTTCAGGGACCCTTAAAATACTATTTGTGGATTCCCAATTTACTATTTTGTTATGTAGCCCAGACCCCAGTTGAGAACCAACGATGTAGATAAAATATCCTGCTATAGTCCAGCAGCAAGAAGCTGGTAATGTTGAAGTTAACTATTTCATGGGAGACTAGATTCCAAGAAGATTTCCAGTAGAAAGCTAGGATGAAAGAATTAGTCACAAACCTTGAAGACAATGGCTGCTTCAGAAAGGAAGGGAAAGGAAGATAGCAATAATATAACAGCAGCAAAAAGAATATCCAGTCAGCAATAAACATGACAGTAGCTGGAGACCTAACTGTTGTAGATGGGTGGCTGATCACCTTCTGCTGTTCTACCATTTTAAAGATGTTTTATGTTAAGGGATAAAACATCTGATGTTGATGAACCTAGCTGATGACTCCAACAGTAAACTGTATACTAACATAGTTTATATATATTTATGTGTGTGTGTATGTGTATGTGTGTGTGTGTGTGTGTGTGTGTGTGTGTGTGTTAGTGAGAGAGAGAGAGAGAGAGAGAGAGAGAGAGTACAGAATTAGAAGAGAAATAAATGAGAAATGCCACAACTGAGAGAGAGAGACTGAGATGACACTTTGTATCACATGACAAAGACAGAAGTTACCATGATGTTATTCTTTTTTTAGTCTTATGTTTTTATGATGAAGGTGTGTGGCTAGGGAGTCAGGCTCACAACTATAAAGTCATGGGTTCAATTTCTGGACTGAGCAGCACATTGCGTCCTTGAGCAAGTCTCATTATTTCACACCACTTTAATTTACTCAGTTGAAAATGAGCACCAGCTAACTATTGTTGCAGATCCCTCTATCCTGCTGTCACATCATTGATATTCCACTGAGACAAGGCTGGGAAGGGTGAGAGGATGTTTACCTCTGCTCACAAGTACATAAGCACTGAAACAATTAGTGAAAGCAAGACATACACTACCAGGTCATACTCACTCGCAAGTGATGACTAAGCAATGTTTTTTAGGCTTTGCTCTAAGATTACCTTAAAAATCTAACATGTTCAAAATACCTACTATATGATATTCTGAAAAAAAAAATTGTTAGAGTGACGAAAGTTTAAGTAAATTAAGCCTCAGTGCAAGTAACCTGTCTAAGGAGAAGAGATATTCGGAATAAAAGCATTGATACAATGTCAAGAAAACTCTCTAGTATCACTACCTACATCCTCTCTTGTGCTGGTAGCACAATAAAATACGTCCAGGTCAGGTTCTGAAGTGTTTATCAAGGGGAAGGATAGCCTGCCATAAAAATGCCAAGCTAAAAACATGACAAACATAATAAAGGTGAACTGATGTTCTTTATTGCTGGGTGTGTTAAATGATGAAGGACTGATGAGTGCTTGATAACTGCATGTCTGTTTTACTATGCTAGCATGGTAAAACACATCAAATAATAATTTCTAACGAAGGCAGAAGGGAGGAATTAATTGGTTAAATCAAATCCAGTACCTGAGTGGTACTTTTATTGACCTCAGAAGGATGAAAGGTAAAGTTAATCATGTGAGGATTTGAACTCAAAATGTAAAGAGCTCGAACAAGTACTTCAAAGCCTTTTGTCTGATATTTGAATGATTCTGTAAAGTGGTTGGCGTTAAAAAGGGCATCCAGCCATAGAAACCATAGCAAAGCAGACATTGAAGCACGATGCAGTCCTTGGATCCAGTCAAACCATTCAAGCATTGCCAGCAAGGAACATGAACATAGAATGATGATGATGACGATGATGATTTCAATGCTTTTAAGCAAGTCCTTTATCATACATTTAAAAAAATTCACCAATTACTCTTTCAATAATCAAAAATTTCAAAAATGAGAAATTACTTGTACTAGATCTGAACCTGTATCACACTACGTTAGATTTTCAAAAGATTGTGTTTAGCAATTCATTTTTCAAATAGAATAATAATAATGAACATTTGCTTCAAATAAAAAAAAAATGTGGACAAATAAAACTAATTCTTACTTTGCCATTTCCAAATCTGCCCTGAGTTTCAACATCTGTAATGACATATAATTCTCCTAAGTTAATTTGTAAATATTCATATGTATCCTTAGTGATTATATTTTTTGGACACCAAGCTCCACCATTCTTCTCTGTGCGAATTCTGAAAGAAAGAAAAAAGAAACAAATATTGAAAATAGAAAATTCTAAAATAAAAATATAGATAAAAGTAGAGGTGCAAAACAAAATTGTAATGAGTTTATGTCTTGACAGGTACATATTTTTTTAAGAGCAATTGTAGAATACTAAAATAAAAATTGTGGGTTCAAATCCCAATGCACATGCCTGACTAGGCTATTCCTGAACTGAGGAACATTCTAATGACAATCTTACAGTCATTGATCATGTGGTTTCTTTACCTTGAGTGAGACCAACAAACAAAAACAGAAAAAAAAAATCTTCAGAGAAACCAAGTGTGTTTATTTACATTAATGTTTCTCAACCAGGGTCTGGTGAAAGAGTAATAAGGGCTCAATGGGAAATAACAAATAAGGTAATTATATGAAAATACATTTTTGAGTTGCTTTTGTGTTTAATTCTATATTAATTATGTGATTCCAAGTTCAGTCCCACTTCATGACACCTGGGATAATTGTCTTCTATAGCCCTGGTCTGACCAAAGCCTAGTGAGTGGATTTGGTAGAAAGAAACTGAAAGAAGCCTGACACACAAACACACATATATATGTGTGTGCCTTTGCATTTGGGTTTGTCCCCACCAACCAGAGTTGGTTTCTTTTCATCCCTGTAACTTAGCTCAGCATAAGAGATCAACTGAATAAGTGTCAGGCTTAAAACGAAGAAAATATACTGGGGTCAATTCGTTTGACTAAAACACTTCAAAGTGCTATCTCAGCATGGCCACAATCCAATGACTGAAACAAGTGAAAGCTAAACAATGCATGGTATATTCCCTAAAGTAGGGAAATTTTGGCATCTTTAGGTAGTAAGGAGACTACAGGAAAATGATCCCTTAATAGGGAATTGTTGGATAATTTATTCTTAAGCAAGGTCCTGGTTAATATGAAATTTCTCAAACCTTCTTTGTGACATTTGCTGGATTTTAAATCATCAAACCTCCCAAAGACAGTTTTACAATTTGTTTAACATCTTATGAAATTTAATTTCATGAAAAGAAGGTTTATAAAGATATATAATAGTTTTTAATTAAGGAGTCCCTCACACATGGAATATATTTCAAAGGTACCTCAGAGTAAAAAGAATGGGGAAAGCTGGTTTATATAAATACGTATTTTATATATTGTTTGGTAAAGTAAGCCAATAATATATTCCCATGAACCTGTAAACTTAGGTAAATGAAAACAGACATCTCAAGGATGGGTTTTTAGCCTCCTAAAGTCAACTAAGTGGAAAGGATAAAATAGGAAAAGATAGAAATATTTTGAGGTGAATGTGAGAGAGGGGGGAGTGTGATGAGAAAGAGAGAGTGGGAAAGAGAGAGAATAATATGAACTCACTGCCCAAAACATTCATTGCCATGTGGAAGTTGAAGGATGAAAAAATATCTAGCTATGGCCAACAACTTTACTTCTATTAAAGTAGCAAGACTTAAAAGTGGCTATTAAGAAGAAAATGCATGACATGGAAAATAAAAAATAAAAATAAATCTTTTAGAAGTGGGCTGGAGAGCAATTTGGATATCAAGCAATGGAAATGGAATTGAGAACCATGAAGAATATTTATTCTAATTGCTTTGATAGGAAGCAAGAACTGCCTCTACCAAGCATAAAAGAAATTGCATGGCAGAGGGGTTAAAGGTTAGAGAAACTAACTAAAAGGGACACTGTAAATCAAATATTGCTGGAGTATGAATTTCTTGATAAATATTGATAAATTCCAAGGAAGAAAGGTCTCAAAAATTTGTATTTGAGTGTGTGTGTGTGTGTGCCTTTAAATTAGTTTACATAGCATTTAATAAGAGTCAAGAGAAACACAGTAATAAAGATGTTTATCACCAGATAGGGATGCTTGGAGGCGAGTAGAGGGGAGGAGTATGTCCGTCTTGAAGATATGGACCCCCACTTGCCACTGAACATCTAATAACGAAGTTAGTAGAAAACTTCAAAACAGTGTCTACATCTGTTGGTAAAGAGGAAAGTTTGAGAACTGATGGGATAGAATTGTTTATCACAATGAGGAAATTGTAAATCAAAAGAAAGGGGGGAGGCAAATTGACAGAATCTTAGAGACACAGCAAAATGAAAGTAATAGGATATGTGAAGAATCCATTGATGCAGATTAGCAGATTAGAATAAATGCGATGTAAATGTGATAGATTTGAAACCCAAAACTATCTACATTAGTACCCTGTACCTATTAGATTTCGTTTGGTGTTTCCATTCCCCACCCACCTGATCTTTTATGTTATGTTCCCCTTTAAGAGTTAAGAAAAGTATAAAAATAAGAAAGAAACATTAAGCTATGAAGTTCAATTATTGTTACCAGAATTTAAATGTTTTGGAAATTTAAAATTTTTCTTTTGTAACAGATAGTGGAAGTTATAACAAGGCTACTTGGCAACTCTCTTGCCAGGAGAGCATTAATGAATAATATTCTCAAAGAAGTATAAAACACAATGGAAAGAAGTTGCAAAAATGTTCATACTGTATATAGCATTTTTAGTGAACTAGTTTAAACACCATATTTGAATCTTGAAATGATTTATAATTGATAAAAATATATTTTAATTATAAATATGACATTTTCATAGAAAAAATGTCATATGGTTTCATAAATAGGAAATAAATGTAAAAGAAATCAATATGAAGCATTCTACTATTTTCCATAATTTCATATAGGAACAATATTCTATAAAATACTGTTAACAATAGGAAAAAAAAAGAAAAGAAAAGAAACAAGCTTCCAGGTTCAGTTTCATAAATTAGTCTTCATAGAAGTTGCATAATCATTAAAAAGGTTATTTCTCTGTGAGTTCATTATCCTTTCTACTGGAATCAATGTTGATAAGTTTCTCATACAGCAATACATCAATATCGGTTTTTCAAAGAATTTCAGATGTATCTAAAAAAAATATCCCTATTATCACAAGAATTGCTCTTAAATAAGATTCTTTCAATCTATACTTGTTATTTGAATTCAACATTAGCATCTATATTATAGGTTAAATATTGATTCCTAACTTTGGCATAAGATCAAAAAAATTGCAGGGAAGGAATAAAGACAATCAAATTGATCTCATTCTTAGTGCTTATTTTATTGACCTAACAGTGAGAAAAGGCAAAGCCAAAACTGATGGGATTTGAACCTAAAGATATTTTTAACTAGTTAGCCTAAAGCAATACCCACATACTTTACATGCAATCATTTCCAGACTCTTAAGATTCGACTTCCTTTATAATTTAAATATTAGAATGTAGCAATCAACATTCTTTAACTAAAAGCAAATAGTCTTGGAATTTTAAAAACAGATGGAAACAAAAAGACATTTAACTGGTCATTGGTATAAAAACAGTACAATATATATATATATATGTGTGTGTGTGTGTGTGTGTGTGGTTGATAAAGAAATTTACATCACTATCTAGATGCCTTGAGTTTAACTGTCATATGACATCTTTGACAATTATCCTCTATCATTGCCTTGTGACAGCTCAAGTTTTGTTAGTAAAATGGTGTAGACATAAACTGTGTGGAAGCTTGTCAAATGAACTGTGCCTGAAAATCAAAAGGTCAGCCTTCTCACACAGTAACATGGTGAATCTGAGGATTATGTTAAGGGTCTAAGAGTCAGTGGAATCCTTAGCCATTTGCACTATAATTCACTGAGTCCAGTTGATCAAACAATTGGAATACTCATCATTAAAACCAATGAAGTGTGTGTGCATGCACAGTGAACATGTACACACATAGTAGAGAATATGGAAAATTCTAAAAGGATGTGAAGATTTAAATTTGAAATTGACATAACTCCCCTTACCGTGTTCTTTCAATAGTAAGGCTTTAATATGGCAACTTTGTAGTTTTTTTCCCCTTAATTCTAAAATTTACTTTAAAAAATCCTCTCTTTTTTCCCCCTTTAACTCTGACTACCTCTGTTTTATTCTCATCCTTTAACGTCATTAAAATAGTTGTGGTTGATTGTTTGTTGATCTTGGAACAAGTCAATTAAACCTTGACTCTAATAAATATAATCATATTGAAATCTAATAATGTACAATCAGCTAAAGTATTACCTAAAATTAAAGTGATTATTTGCAGTTTCATAGAAATGATTCATATTTTCAAAACATTTTCCATATTATCATTATTGCAATTTATTCAACTAACTATACAAAGAGCTAGTATCTTCTATATTGAATTGAATTTTCAATAACCAGCATCACTGAATGCAGATTTAATTTTAATGTGTTTTTCTGTCAATAATATAAAGAAATAGTGTCCTAGTGTTCACTTAATTTATCAGATAGTTGGCTGACATATATAAAGAAGACAACAGCTTAACTTTTTGACATTCTGGTCAACTACATGGTATTTCAGTACTCTGCACAACTACAATACAATTCTGATAATTTGATATGCTACTAAGAAAAATCAATCACATCTTAATAGATTCATTCTAGTTTTCCAAGTTTGATGGGGGTTTATCAACTTTAAGTTATTATCATTAGCAGTATGATGAAAACTAGTTCCACAAACAAAGCTACATGCCACTTTTAATCACCTAAGAATTTACCCTTTGCGTAATTTTAATTCAGTTTTAGAATATTCCTATACAATCAAGTCAGAAAGCAAGTAAAAATATTTTTAAAAAAGCTAGGAATGAAAAGAAACAAAAATAAATCCCTTTTTTTTTTTCTGTTTTTTCATTCCTTAATCAAATTTAACTTTCAGTTCAGAATTGCTTAAGCCTCTATGACTATAGAAAATCTTTGTCAATTTAATGTTATTACTTTCTCTTTGTCCAAGGAAATTCCATGTGAGAGAAAGAATATGATACAAAGAAAGCAAAAGTAGCAAATGTACAAGAAACCTTATTTTTTTCTCATTTTTCTGGAAAGAAAGGAGATGGAATTCAACTGCATTCTTCCTCACTATTGATTAAGTTGCTTACAATCCTTTCTTAATTAGGGGAAATATTGATTTTTTTTTCCTCCCCAACCTTCCTCCATACATTAAAGATTTCGTTAAAACTGTCATCTTTCTGCCTAACTGTTTACTGCCCAATAATAATAATAATAATAATAATGAAAAGAAGAAGCAAAAGAAGAAGAACAAATATGATGCAGGAGATTGAAGGAACTACTTTATATGTATGGATATATTTATGTATCTCAGTGTATAAAGAAACATTAGCAGAGTGGAACAGAATGCATTTGCTTTTGTTTTACTTCTCCTCTTTGGAATGTTAAATCAATTTCTTTAAATGATTTCTAAATATATAGTTACCCTTTTTCTCATTGTTTTTATAATTTCTGAATATACAAGAATACACAGCTTTAGAATTGATTTTACTCAATATATTTAATTTATTCATGTTTCAAGTGACCATTTATGAAGCTATCTTGGGAATAAGATTAAAATTAATGAAGCATAAAAAAAAGAATACAATTCCTAACCCATTTTATTCAGTTGGAGTATTTTAATTAACGAAAACATTTTAGGTTTGCTGACAAAGATTTCATCATCTGGCACAGGAACCAGAGCATAGTCTGAAAAATTCAATTATATTTTCAATTGCCTGCAAACCTTCTGAATCTCAGCAGGGAAGCCAAAATATAAGCCTAAAAGAAATGGAAGTTACAAGCACAAGCAAGGAACACTTGCGTATAGTTTTATATCTGGCAAAGGCTATAATTTAATCTAACTGTTCAATACGAATTAATGAATACAGAGAAAATAACAGAAAATTTCATCTTCATTAGCTTCTATTTAATATGTGTATGTATAAAATACATATACATACAGACACACATGTATGTAGTACACATATATATATAATACACATACACACACCCACACATATATATATCATCATCATCATCACCGTTTAACGTCCGCTTTCCATGCTAGCATGGGTTGGACGATTTAACTGAGGACTGGTGAAACCGGATGGCAACACCAGGCTCCAATCTAAATTTGGCAGAGTTTCTACAGCTGGATGCCCTTCCTAACGCCAACCACTCAGAGAGTGTAGTAGGTGCTTTTACGTGTCACCTGCACATATTTGTTTTGCAAGATTTTTGATGTGAAATCGTATGTTGAAACAAATGTTGTTGTACTTGGGGATGGTCATATTGCCAGTTTAGCCAATACAGTGCGTGTGTTTTTATTGGCTAAACTGGCAATATGACCATCCCCAAGTACAACAACATATATATATA
>NC_068981.1:177064680-177067037 GCF_001194135.2 Octopus bimaculoides | reverse complement strand
AAGTCTCACTCACTAATCATTGCCTCTGTGAGACTCAACATTCGAAGATCTGGGTCTACCTCTACCACAGGTTCCCTCCACAGTTAGAGATCAGCACCTCTTTACACAGCTGTCCTTGTCCGTATGCATCACATGACCATACCAGTGCAATGGTCTCTCTTGCACACATCTGATGCCTCTTATGCCTAACTTTCTCTTACGGGGCTTACACTCTGTTGAACAGAGTGTAATATATATATATATATATATATATATATATATGAGAGAGAGAGAGAGAGAGAGAGATAACAAAATACACACACTTGTTTGTATGTATGTATACATTCATACTTTATCTGTGCATATCTGGGTTTTAGAATAGGTATGTTACGTCCCTAGATATTGTATAAAGTAGCTGATAAGATTGGCAAGTGGAAGGGCATTCAAACTATAAAATACTGCATCAGAAAATCTGCCCAATCCCATATCAGGATAGAGAAGTGGACATATACTATAAGCACAAGGCCTGAAACTTGGTGGGAGGAATGCAGTTGATTACATTGAACCCAGAGCTCATTGATCCGAAAAGGATGAAATGCAAAGTCAACCTTGGCAAAATTTGAACTCAGATTGTACAGATGAATAAAATGCTAAACAGTTTGCCCAGCATGCTAATGATTCTACCAACTCACTGCCTTATGATGATATATAATAATCATCATCATTTTAACATGGGTCAGACAAAACACATCTCATTTGGTATTGTACATTTTGTCTTTCTCTTTCTCTTGTTTCCCAGTTCTTTATCTTCTTTTTTCTTCTCTTTCATAAAAAGTTTAGTCATAGTCTGATACTTATTCTACTAGTTTCTTTTGCAAAACCACTAAGTTACAGGGATATAGACAAACCAACACTGGTTGTCAAGTGGTAGTGGGGGACAAACACAGGCACATACACACGACAGGCTTCTTTCAGTTTCACAAGGTTTTGGTCAGCCCAGGTTATCATTAAAAAAAAAATTGACCAAGGGGCCATGCAGTGGGACTGAACCTAGAGCCATGTGATTGGGAAGTGAACTTCTTAACCATTCATCCATGCTTCTTTTTGCTCTCTCTGCTCCATAGATATACATACATATCTACACACACACACAATGAGAATTGATATAACTATACTGAAATGCTATCAAATAATACATTAGAAGAATTTTGTGAAAGTGTTGAAAATATGCTAAGTGTGAGTGAGCAGCATTAGAATAGTTAATATTTCTTTGATGAATAATATATGAACACTGATTTACAAATCCTGTTAAATCAATAAATGAAGAGATAGTATGCTACATTATTTGATTAAAATAGCTAAAACATTGCTACAATATAGTAACAATTTTGGGTAAATGCTAAATAACTGATCAATAATTTTTCGTTCTTTTAAATAAGTGTCAATGAACATTTTTGATATGTTCCTTTGTTTAATTAGTAATATCAGATTTAATTAAGAATGAGTTTTTGTTAAGTACAACATTTTCTCGGATCAATACTAACACCGAATTGATGTCATATTTGTGTAAGTGTGCTGTTTCAATGAAGCTGATGTATTTATGATTCTATCATATTGATAATGTTTATCAACAATCAGCTGTGAAATCTATAGTAGCCCTCCAGGATTTTAGTGATATTAGTAAAAGTTTTAAAATGTTTACATTTTACTTGTTCACCAACTAGTGTGCATTTCATAATACATTCAACTCCAGTATATTAGAATGTTTTACTGATTGAAAAGAAATGAGAGACAAAGGTAAACCTCACAGTAGAATACTTTACTACATATCGTACATGTCCATATATGTATGTATATATGTATATACAGTATATCTTAAATTATGAATTAAAGGCAGCTCTAGTATAGTAAACATTATTGATCATACAGGTGAATAAACAAAACACATAGTGAATGTACAATCAACGATATATATATATTTCAAAATGTAACCACATGTTGTTGGCGATTTTTTTCTCTCTGTCTTCCTTTTCTATTGGACTTTCCTGTTTCTGAAGAAGAGCTTTGCTCGAAGTGTAAAACCACCTTTCTTTCCTTCCCTGAGTGTCTGCTAATAATTTACATGTACCACGTCTTCGCGTCATCGTTTTTTTTTGGTGCATTTTGTGCTTGTCCTTTGTTTTTTTATATATATGTATATATACATTATATGTGTATATATATATACATATGCATATATATATCTACACACATGCATATATATACATATATATATACATATATATATACACACATGCATATATATATATATATATATATACACATGCATATATATATATATATATATATATATATATACACATGCATATATATATATA
>NC_068981.1:177052226-177064041 GCF_001194135.2 Octopus bimaculoides | reverse complement strand
ATATATATATATATATATATATATATATATATATATATATATATATATACACATGCATATATATATATGTATATATATATATATATATATACACATGCATATATATAGTAAATATCTAGTAAATAAAGTCTATATATATTACAAACACAAAGATCACAAAGTGGATTAAATTAGTTTGTTGTAGGCAGTTTGATGTTTTGATGAAGGGCCTAACTTGAAATATCAACTTCTCTTTCTCTTCGCAGCAAACTCATTCCACTTTGTAAAGGTTTTGGAGAAATATTTGCCAAACACATACACACACTAAAATTCTCTTACCAAAACCATTAATTGTTTAAACAATGTTTTTTTTTTTCTTGTTTTAATTATTTTTTTAACAGTTTAAAATTCTGGTGACATTAATATGCCAATTTTGCTTTGAGTTTCATCTTTCTTCAACTGCAAAGTTTTTAAAGTTTTTAAGATATAATCTAATATATAATGCAGTTCAAATATTACTTTCTGAGTCCAACATATTTTCTTAATTTGGGTACAATTAATTAAAAATAAGAAAAAAACTTTTAAAATACATTTAAGCTTCTACTTTAAAACCATATTATACATTCTAAGTATCAAGATATATATATGTATATAGTAGGCGTAGGAGTGGATGTGTGGTAAGTAGCTTGCTTACCAGCCACATGGTCCCGGGTTCAGTCCCACTGCGTGGCATCTTGGGCAAGTATCTTCTACTATAGCCTCGGGCCGACCAAAGCCTTGTGAGTGGATTTGGTAGACGGAAACTGAAAGAAGCCCGTTGTATATATGTATATATATATATGTATGTGTGTATGTGTTTGTGTGTCTGTGTTTGTCCCCCCAACATCGCTTGACAACTGATGCTGGTGTGTTTATGTCCCCCATAACTTAGCAGTTCGGCAAAAGAGATCGACAGAATAAGTACTAGGCTTCTAAAGAATAAGTCCTGGGGTCGATTTGCTCGACTAAAGGCGGTGCTCCAGCATGGCCACAGTCAAAAGACTGAAACAAGTAAAAGAGTATATAGTGTACTTCTACCTACCGAGCATTTATTGGTCCCACAGTATCTTCATCATAGGAAGAGCTGGCAACAATTGCAGAATCTGGTATTTCCATTGTCTGCATACCTAATGCATCACGACATTTTTCTACAAAAAAGAAAAAAATTAATAGATTAAGTAAGCAGAAAATTTTAAGATTTACAAATATATTTTCATACACACACAAACAATAAATCAAGGTATAGTTAAATGTGTTGTTATGTTTTCTGTTCAGTTGGAAAGAAACATTACATAAATTCCAAATCTGCAAGTTAAATACTTTTAGTAAAACAAATTTTCAACAGAAAATGTGTCATGTGATATTTTGTCCAATAATTACTCCAAAATTTCTGATAAGTAACAAATTTACAATGTTGGTACAACGTTACAAATTCTGAAAGAAATGTGCAGTTAACTTTATTCAATCCTAAGCTTGACTTGTACTTATTCTATTGACACTGGGAGACTTAAGGCAAAGTCACCATGTTGAAATGAGAACTCAGACTTAGCAAAGCAGAGTAAAACATTTTGTTTAGCACCCTGATTTTCTGCCACGTTCCCACTAATTTTTGTAACATTATTGCTCCTATGCCATATTCAGAAGTGTCAGAAGCTACAACAATCTCTGCTGCAGGATCAAAATGAGCCAGTGACAAATCCGATATTTATATTTTTTTAATATCATCAAACACCTTTTGACAATTATTTGACCAATTCCACTTCACATCATTTTTTAGCCAATTATTTAGTAAAGCTCTCAATTCATGCAGGTTTGGTGTATAATTTTGATAATAATTCGCTAGAGCTAGAAAAGCTTGTAAGGTCATTATAGAGGAGGCATATCTTTAATTGTGTCTACCCTCAACGGGTCCGGCCATCATCCATTCCTGTTGATAATTTGTCCTAAATACTTAATTTTAGGTTTTAAAAATTCACATTTTTTCCTCACTCAGTGAGCAACCGTAATCTCTTACTATTTCAAAAACACACTTTACATGCTGATCACAAGATTCACTTTTAATTAATATATCATCCAGGTATGGAATTGTGAATTCACAGTCTGCTAACATTGCATCCATAACCTGTTGAAAAATTGCAGGTGCAACCTTTAGACCAAATGGTGATCTGTAATATTTATATAGTTCTTTATGTGTATTCACTGTTAAGTATTTTGAGCATTCCTCATCTACTCTAACTTGTAAGTCCATGTTGGAGAAATCCAGTTTCGAAAATATCTTGCCCTCGTTTAACTTTGCAAAAATATCCTCTGGAGTAGGTAGTGGAGAGTGACATGTTTTCAGACATTCATTCAAGCCAGTGGAAAAATTTGTACACACCCTGATTTTGTTATTCTTTCTTTTTAATACACACCATTGGGACTGCCCATTTTGCACATTCCACTTTTTGGATGACTCCAATTTTCTCTAATCTCTCTAATTCTTCATCAACATGTTTTATCGCAGCAAAAGGTACTGTTCATTTTGGTTTGAACACTGGTATTGCATTTTCCTTAATTTAGAGACATGCCTCAGTCTTAGTACACAAACCTAACTTATCCGACAACATTTCAGGAAAAGCATTTTAAAATTTTTTCTTCAATTCATCTGATGCCTTATTCTTACTGGAGGAACAATCATTTATATTTTTATAGAACAGATTTATGGGGAGGTCCCATAAATCAAACAACTCCATCCAGACAGTATTGAACAAGTTTGTTGCATTTTTTAACACTAACACTTTTGCTTTCTGCTGTTGCACTGCAACTGTATGTCAGCTGATAGGTCTTCCATAAGTAACGAATATTTTGTATCATAAAAAATTGTTAATGACCAAGCTTTTGTAATATGGATACCCTTGTCATCCCTTTTATATTGTGGACTTGTAACAGGGTATTATACAATACTACAGAATGGGGAGACAAAAACCGTCTCCACTTGATGTATTCCCAAATACTCTGCCAACAACTGTAACCAATCCAAAACAACTCTCAATGAACTATAACAACTTTTCTATAATTTCCTGCGACTCCATGAACTCACAAATGACACCTTTCAACTTACTATGATTTCTCTCTCTCTCAGTCAAACATGCTGCTACTTATACAAGTTTGGCTAGTCCATTTTCACGGGGGGTGTCGTGATTTTCACCGTAACATTGACCATATGTCTGAGAAAAATTATTTCATCCTGAGACAAAGGATCAATTTTATAAATTTTATCCAAACTCAAGAATTTCATAATATAACTTTTGCTTATACAGACTAACACAATTTTCCTCAAATTCTAAAAAGTTAAGTTAAGGCTGTCTCATTCATAACTTATCTGTAAACAACCTTAACTACTGTGATTTTGTTGTTTTCATCCAAAATGGAGACAAACACAGCATCCTATGTGACAGACTTGAATAATAGCTGAGAGATATCGCTCTCAACAAAAAGCCAATAGTAGTCTGATTAACCCACAAATAAAAAATATTTATTCACCAATGCAGTATTGAGCAGTCATTCTCACTTTGATATTAATGTAATAAAGAATACACATATATGAGTTTTAATTAATAATTACAAATAATCATCATGTAGGAAATAAACATGTGTAAGGCACGTTTTAGAAGAGATTCTAATTCATTACCAAGTAGTTAAAAATTTTTTCAGATTGAGGCATAGCTGAATGGTTAACAAGTTCTCTTTGCAGCTGTAAGGTTCCAATCCCACTGTGCAATACTTTGGGTAAGTTTTCTGCCATAGCCTGGGGTTCACACACACACACACACACACACACACACACACAAGGCTCAACTGAAAAATTTATAGGCTGACCAAGATACTCTCATAGAATGAACCCAATGAGGTTTATTTTTCAATATAGTGCTCCTTGTAGTCCACACAATTCTTCCATTGGTGTTGTAGTGTTTGGATTGCATTGGTGAAAAGATCCTGTTGGTCAAAAAAGTTATCGACAGTAGGTAGCCAAGTGGTTTTTCATGTTAGGGAACAGATGATAGATGGGGTCAAATCACAAAAATAGAGAGAGAGAGATCAACCAGTTCATAGCTACAGTCATGCACAGCAGCCATTGAAAGCAAGAACTTGTGTGCTGGTGCATTGTCCTGATGAAACAAGACTCTTTCTGTCAGTTTTCCTGAGCACCTGATCTTAGAAGCATTTCATAACTGCCTCAGCAAGTTCGCACAGTACTCTCCATTGATGGTGTGGCCTTTTTGAAGATAGTCAATAAACACAATGCCTTTTGTATCTCCAAAAACAGAGGCCCTCACCTTCCATGCAGATGAAACATACTTGGCCTTCTTTGCAGCAGGTGAGGAGGGATGTTTCTACTCCATAGATTGTCTCTGTCAACACTAATCCTGGGTTAGGAAATGTTCAAGGAAACCAGCAGGATTTGCCTTAAAAAATGTCAGATTTTCCCATGATGTGATCAGCCTGGTGTACCACTGAACAAAAACCCTAATCATGCTGAGTTCATTGTGCAAAATATTCTCAACTCTCTCATGGAAAAGCTAATAGCATTGGCTATTTAATCTATAGTCAATTGGCTGCCATCCATCACCATGTGGTGGCAGTTGCAGGATGCCCAGACCTTGCATCATCTTCAGAACACTCTCTTCCCCTCCTAAATTCAGCTGCCCACTTTTGCACCATTGACAAAGCTGGAGCATCATCCTCTAATGTAGCAACCATGTCAACATGAATGTCAAGGGGAGCTAAACTCTTTTTCCGTAGCTACCTGATTACACCATGATGCCAAATTTTGTCTATTTTCAAGAGAAGTTGCTACTAGTTACAAGTCTCTTTTGAACAGTCAGATGTTAGTTTATCTGGAGAGAAACAATGCAGTTACTATTCCTGGTGACAAGAAGGGCACCCAGCAATAGAGAAGCTGCCTCAAGACATTACTTCTGACCCATGGGTATTAAAATGAAGATGGTGATAGTGAAACTATGATAATGTGCATGTATCTTTCCCCAAAGTATATCATGGCTTTACAAACTAAGACTCCGGTAATATTTATTCTACACTGTATTACAAATGCAGCTTTGTCGTTCTCACTATCAGAAATGCAGTGAACCAAGTATTATTAGTGTGTTGGAAACTTATGACACTATTATTTGTGCACCAATTGCAATATAAAATGTATGAATAAATAAAACTAAACCAGTCAAACAATGGATGCTTTTATAAGCTATATCCCGTGTAGTTTTAGATTCTATTCTCTTCATGGCAACTGAACTTAAACTGTACATGTTAAGAGACATGTAAAATGATAAAATCAAGCACACACACACACACAGGAAAACCAATTAATCCAAGTTTGAGAAGGAAAACAAAGGCGAGATAATCAAATAAGTGGAATAGCTAATTCTTTGTTAACAGGCAAACTGAATGCTATGGACAGATTTCATTCTCATTGGATCTCATTAGTGGAGCCTGTTTCATCAGGCAACAGAGATTTTACATAGAAAAAGAGTTATAAAACGTATTTGCTAACAGTAATTTGCAGAATTAATAAATGAGAGCTCAGGAAAACAACAAAAATTCTTCTTTGGGATAAAAAAAAACCTTTGTCCACTAACCAAGCAGGTTTGAGGTTGGTTATGCTTCCCTGACAAGGTCCAATAATATTTTAACTTGGACATAAAACTTGCAACGATACTCCACATTATGTTCCACATCTGCTTGGTACAGCTAATCCTACTCATCTAAATATACTGGATCTGAGGAACAACCAAACACAGGAAAACAATAGAAGTACTTCAACTCAAATTGCAACACTGAACTTTTATTGAGGTCACTACAACAATAACATTAGGTCTACAAACATCATCCTTAACTTTTGTTGAAATACCCTGCCTTGATTTCAATTACTTTTGAAATTAATGAAGAATCTAGTAAAATAACTGGCATTTTTAAAATAGTAAAATAACTGGCTGATGTTTGAAACATAAATATGAAATTTTGAACTTAGATCACTTTAATATAGCAACTTTGTATCATAGAATCAGGGGCAATCTCGACAGGTAGGTATCAAAAGAGTTAAAGTGGTTAATCTAAAGCAGTGGTTCTCAAAGTGGCCGGTACTGCCCCCCTGGGAGTGGTGGAAAGATCAAGGGAGCGTTGAAGAAAAATGGGGCGATAATGAGGGTGACCAAAATGGGGCAATGGCTGTAAAAAAAACAAACAAAATAACGGGTTAATTAGGTTAAGATTTATTTGTGAAATACTGTTGCATTGAATTTACTGCAGAAACTGATCTATGTCTGTGATGGTGTGTGTGTGAGTGTGTGTGTGTGTGTGTGTGTGGTGGGTGGGTGTTGGGGGGGACATTAGGGATGTGGCCTTAGAACCAAGCGGATGGCAGCCTGGAAAAGTTTGGGAACCATTGATCTAAAATCTTGCCATAGGCCCACTTGAGTCAAAAATCAAAAGTGGATTCAATTTATACATACCAATATACTGACAAGAACTGTAGTCATTTTTCTAAGTATCACATGGTTGATTCAAAACATTCATTTAAAGATACTGTAAGATAAGTTTCAATTAAGACTGTTATTAGGAGTTCAAATACATGTCAAATAGAAGTTATTTATTCATTATTAAAGAGTTCTTTTCTCAAATCTGTCATGAATTTCAGTTCCATCTTTAAATTTCAAAATCCATTTTTAAACCCAAGGGGTGGTGAAATAAGACAAATCATTTAAAAAAGTAGGGAGTGTGAAGCAAATATTTAGAGGTACAATACGCTACATTAAATAAAAGAAAGCTTCAGATTAATCTTTTTTTGATAAGATCTAAATTTAATAAAATGTCACCATAAGTCTTTGAGCATGAGGAATATCTATCATAAATACTGAAAGTCTGGGATAGGCTTGGTTAGATGGAGAAAGTAACATTTAAACCTAAATATAATATTAGCATAAATTGAAATGATGATGATAGCTGAAGGTGATTCAGCAGTTTTATCTATCAATGACTGAGCTTACAGCTATCAATTAATAGGGCCATCATCTTGAGAATGCATTTCATTGGCTGCCATGATATTCATAACCTGAATATCGGAAACAGACATATGACATTTCAGATATTGCTTAGCTACAGTTTGCTTCTGCAAGTGAATAAAAATACAGCAGCTAGAATATATTACATTTTTTTTGGCACCTAGCTAATTGATGCTAACTCAACTTAGTATAAGAGTTAGAGTTAGTATTTGTATAGTCCAACTGTTTTATGTAAGCAAAATACTCAGTACAAATTGTGAAATATAGCTAAGAAATAGTTTATTTACATACAAGCATTTATGTGTATATGCATGTATGCACACACACACACACATGCACACAAATATATGTACACACACACACATATATATACAAACACATACATATACACACACACACATATATATACAAACACATACATATACATACACACACATATATATACAAACACACACATATATATACAAACACATACATATACATACACACACACATATACACAAGATATATATATATATACATATGGAAAAACAGATGAAAAAATTTACAAATACTACAATAATCCTTTACTATTCCAAAATTTGAAAAACCTCCATAATCTCAAAATTTCCCAAGTGAGAAATGCCACGTGTAGAAAATTACAAAAAGCACTCAGATGATTCCAGGGCAATGTACAGCTGTTGTAGGGCATATGTTGTGTCATTAGCAGTTGGGAATGAGCTCATCTTCCCTGGGTTGGGCTAGCCTAACCCAGGGAAGATGGTATCAATTTATTGTCAGCAGTTATCATAGCCAAACTTTGGTTTATGAATTATTTAACCCTTTAGCATTCAGATTACTCTGTCAAATGTAATGCTTATTTATTCACAGTTTTGAATTAATCATGCATAATCTTGTAATATTGAGATTTCAATGATGTGATTGTATATTTTTAGAATGACATTGTAGGATAGGTACAAGAGGCTGGATATGGCCAGTTTAACCCTTTAGTGTTTAGACCGGCCAAATCCAGTGATATTTGATTCCTCTAAGAAACTGCTAAAAAAATAAACAAACTACATTATTGAATTCTCGTAGCTTTGAGATAATGCAAAGTAAAGCCTCTCCTGCTTTTATTCAAAGTAAAAATGTGGTGAAAGTGTTGAGACTTCTTTTGTTTTGTTTTTTTTGCAACATTTGAAAAGAAGTGAATATCTTAGTCTTTAACTATATGGCATCAGAAAGTAGCGATTCTGACTTCAAAGGTTTTACTCTTGATGATGTACAAAATATAAATGAAAATAACAGTGATTTGTCTTTGGATGAATCATACTGACATATATGCAGCTCCGTCACATGACTTTTAGAGGCTCCCTGCAACTTTTTGTTTCAAGGCCCCATCCCTTCAATCAAAATTCATAATCCATGCACTTTTTATTCAAAGCTATATTTTACTTTATTCTATCTGAAGTTCAATATTTCATATTATCCTAAAGAACATCTTTAAAAGTACAAGTTAAATTTATTTAGGTCTATTACAAATTTCAGTAAGTAAAACGTCCAGATATGAATAAAGGAGCACTTTTATAATCCAGGCAACTTTCAGTTACATGAGGGCTTTTCTTCTAGAAAGCACAGAACTAGGAGAAAAGCAAAATTAACTGAGGTGGATATCAACACAGAAAATTCTGACTTCCATAAAGTGGAAAAAATAAATGGAAGTAAAGAATTTTACAGACTGTGTTCACAGCAAAAAAGAAAAACTGCAAAAGGATATCAGATTGAGACCTCACATTTGTGTTCATTTTGCAAAGTACCCTTGAGTAGAGGGTGCTTTGGACAGTTTCACGATAGAAATATAGCATAACTGTATTTTGTTGTTTGATAGTAATACTACAGTCTATTCTTTTCATTTTATTACACACAAATGATGTGTGAAAATGAAAAATACATATTAATTTTCAGTATGTGACACACCTGTATTCACCTTTACCTCACCTATTAATGAGCCTTTTTTATTAGATGCATTCTGTTATGTAAATGTATTCATTAAATTGTATAAGAGTACATAGCCAATGTTATATTGACTAGTAAAAGAGTTTTGTACTATATTTTCAATAAAATCTTGTAATAATTACACCTGTATTTTAGTTAATTCAAATTAATGTACCTCATCTTGCAAAGTGGCAAAATTGTTGGCGGTTGACATCTGGGATAATTTTAGTAACAAATTAAACAGCTAAGATGCATTAAGAATTTCAATTTTAGTGTTTATCCATAATATTATTGCTTTTACACCTGTTAATTAAATTTATCTGCCCATAAAAGTCAAATTTAATCAGCAATACCAGCTAAAATTACATAACTCTAATCCACTGGTATATACACACTCACTGACAAAATTTCAAATCAGTATGTAAAAAATTAACAAAGTTACAAGCAAATATTGTGGACACTCTTCTTGAACCTGAATAATTCAAAATAACATGAATATGCATTACATTCATTCGACAGATTAATCTGAACACTAAAGGGTTAACCATAAAACATAGATATTTGGGTTGGATATGGCTGGTTTAAATGCTAAATGGTTGGGCTACAAATAATGACATTTTTTTTCGTGTGTTTTCATTATACTTAACTGTAATCAAGTTCTATGCTTTTTATACACATAGCTGCATGCACCCGAACCTTTCACTGAAACACAATATCGAAAGTGGAGAATAAGTGCTTATGGATCTTTCTCATAGTGATGAAATCACTGCCATACCCAAGGTTCCCTCACCTGGTGTAGTGTTAGTTTGATCTTATTTTGTAAGCAATGATCATTTTTATTTTCATACAGATTCAGTAGAAGGTACAGAATAATGCATTTCACTGAATTTCACCTTCCCACAAAAATCCATGAACGTGACATATATGACCACATTATCTTCTCTAAGCCAAAAATCATCTATATTACAGCATCTGTAGCATTCCAGAATACATCTATAAGCCAAATCTGTTTGCTGCTGATATCATCTTGGATTGATCCATTTTTATAACTTTTCCCTCTCAATCACTTTTTTTATCTTTGCTATTGTTGTTTATCAACCTATTGTCTTTATCACCCCTGATCATGCAAACCTAATCTGACCAAAAGCATTTCAGCTGCAATCATCTCTATTGTAGTTATGACTACACTATCTAATGTAACACTTTTATCAAGAGTGTAATTTAAAAGATTTACTGTTATTTCTAGCAGGTGGAGCAAGCATATAGAAACTCCCTCATTGGCCAACATACTTCAGTTTCTGTGTAGCCTTTATCAACCGTAAACAAACACAACTCTCACTCATTAGCTTTTTAATGCTCTTTGCATTAAAGTTGTTTCTACTAATACTTCCCATATACTTGTCTACATCCCAGGTGACATCACTTTTCTCTCTCTTCTTCAGTATCATCTGAAGGGTTAGGCCTTATACACAATATTAGACTCTTCACTCCTCATGGCAACTGAACTCTCAAGATGGCCAGTAAAAGTCATGTGTGCTGCTTCTACTTCAAACTAAGACAAAAGAGGAAAAAAAATAGTTGATGATTGTGCTTCTATATCAGGCTCCACACTTGGTGTATCAGTATATCTTTTTAGTCACTGAGGTCAAGAGAGCTCTTATCGTTTCAGATGCACTTCTTCCCAATTACATCCTGACTCCAGACATAGTCTCACATCTTCAGAGGACAATGACATCTCTCCTTTCTACTTCTCGACTGGCTTACTTTATGGCTAGTTTCTAAGTGAGAAGTCTTTAGCTGTATAACTTTCCACTTTGTGTCTTAGCTACTCTAATATTGCAGCTAGCTTTTTGTTTCCTTGGATCAGCTAAGTTCAATCAATCAACCAAGAATATTTTGTATACCATGCTCAGAACAACACTCCTTAACTTAAACTTTAACATGCCATTAGCTTATTTGTGTTATTTCCCATAGCTCAATTTTGTTTTCTTTTTAATTAATCTTCTATAATGTTCTAGCTTGACTGGAAACTTTATCAGCCATTCAGTGCTGTCTTGTAGGAATGCCCAATGTCCTTTACAGAGGGGGTTGGGGTGCAGGGAAAAAGAAGGAAAGAGTACAGGAAAAGAGAAAGAGGAAGGAGACATGTATAGTGCAAAAAAAAAAAAAAAAAATTCCTGGCAAAAAAAGGTTTCAACTGAAAGGGAAAGTGCATTAAAAAAAATCTCAAAGAAAAATACTCAAGATAAAAAATATTACACACACATACACAAATGAACAAAATGATAAGTGATGAAGAAAACTAAGTACATTAGAGGAACTATGTAAACATTGCAAATAACTGTAACGGTAATGTCTTATGAATGTAAATAGATGTTGAAACAATTTGGAGAAAATATTTTGCTTCCAGAATGACTCAGATATAATCTGACATTTCATTTTCTAGAAACTATCTGAAGACTAAAAAAAAATGTTTCAAAATATGGACACTGACATACACCAGCAAAAGATTAAATTCTTACTAGTATTCGGGAACTGTTAACATTTTTAGATGTTAATGATAACATGGGATAGTTACATGAACTGAATATCAATAACTTCCTTTATGTAGAAACATGTGTGTGTGTGTGTGTGTGTTCTTTGCATCAACAACAGAACTTCCAACAAGTTTTCATGAGAATTGTCTTCTTTTTTAATGTTCTTGAAATATTATAGTCAAAATTTATTACAAAAATAGCATTTGTGAAATAAAACTACATGTTTTAAAA
>NC_068981.1:177044726-177047226 GCF_001194135.2 Octopus bimaculoides | reverse complement strand
ATACAGTATCCTTAAAAGTTATTGCAGTGCAGAAAGTTAAGTTATATATTAATGATTGCTTTTTTTGACTTCCTTGTAGCAGCAAATTATATTATCAAGTTGACATTTTTATGACACAAGATTCCTTTCGAGCAAGACTGCAGCTCTTAAACTGGTTAAGTAGTTGGATAGTACTCAGATAGCTCCATCACCACTCAGCACCCCACTACCAAGAATGAGAAGAACCCGATGGTTACATATCTAAATAAGCTTTCACAAACAGCAGGTTATAACTACCATAGTCTACAATATCACTTAATTAACTACAGCAGTCATTATGAACATTTCTTAGAAACCCATAGAAATGTCTACGGCAATTTTCTTCTCAAAGACTAAAAAGAATGGTATTTCCAACATTAACCTATAAATGGTCTTTTTGAATAAAATGATCTTCCATATTGTATTTTGCATTTTAAATTTCTGTCTTTCTAGACTTAAAAAAAAAATTCAACTGGTGTTCGACAACTTAGTAAAATTACATAAATCTTAGGTGCTTGTTTTCCTTATAACTGTGAAGTATTTCTTACAGAATAATTTGAAAGATATTTTCATATTCATAGCTGCTACAGACATAAAATATTGACCGCAGAAATGCTTGCAGAACAGAAATGGCCTACTGAGAAACTTCCGCACAGTGGATGCCATATCAGGATTTTGAAATTGATATGTCTCAGGATATGTAATGAAATCTCCCGCATTAAACTTGAAGACATGCTGGGGTGGTAAAGAATAATGAATTACTTCTGTTTTTTTTCTTTTCTTTTTTTTTTTTAGTGAAGGTGATTTAACATGAGGTTTATAGTTTTATGGCGGAAACACTGAATAATGCTACTGTAACATTACATACATTGGCTTTAAAGTAGTTTTAATTATTCAGAAGGAACACAAGAAAATGGTAGTTTGTTCATATAGATAATGCAATAAGCAAGAAACATCTGTACTCAACTGAATGCTTTTGAACACTAGCGAGAAGTTATGCTTGAAAATTTAGTCAATACCCGTGACGACAATGATTTTTCTTACAGTGACAGAAAATACCAGAGAGTAGAAAACTATTTGCCTGAAGCTAGTATATGAATATTAGCATTCAGGCAAAGCTGAGTTGTGAGAAGTTTGTTTCCCACACTGCGTGGCACCTTGGGCAAGTGCCTTCTACTATAGCCTTGGGTTAACCAAACCCTTGTGAGTGAATTTCACAGATGGAAACTGGAAGAGGCACGTCAGATATATGTGTGTATGTTTGTGTCTATGTTTGTTCCACATCACCACTTGAAAACCAGTGTTGTTATGTTTACATCCCTGTAACTTAGTGATTTGGCAAAAGAGACCAATAGAATAAGCACCAGGCTTGGCACAAAAAAATAAGTACCGGAGTTGATTCATTCAACTAAAAGAACTCTTCAAGACAGTGCCCCAGCATGACCACAGTCTAATGACTGAAATAAGTAAAAGATTCAACAATGAAAAAAAATTTGAAAAAAAGTATTTAAAGAGGCTGACAAAAGTGGTTTCTTTAATTTTTACAAAACATTAATTAGATTTCTCAGAAGTTTCAATATATACTCTTTCTTAATCATACTGCTTGATGGAAAATTGCAAATTAAAGTTTTCTATAAGTTTTGAAAATGTCCTTAAAACTTTGTACAATAAAGAAGTCTTTGAATATCTAAAAAACTAAATAATGACTACACGCATGTATGTCTTTTTTAATGATATATCTGAAAGAAAATTCAGCTATAAATGATAACTTAAAATACATTGGATTAAAAATCCCTTGGACAAAACAAAAAAGGTAGAAAGCTGCCAGCGGGATTCAAACCACCCAACTTCTGTAAACTAGACAGACACAAACAATTACACTAAAACAAACTTTAGCATTCCTTCCACCAAATTAAGACAGAAAGTTTAGTGTAAAATGGTAGCATTTCCATCTTGATTACATAAGATTGGTGGCTGAAGTTCAATAGGTAGTTTTCTACCTTTTTTCTTTCTCAGGAGTTTTTAACCCAATGTATTATAAGCCACTATTGATACCTATTTTTTTTTTAGCTATATCATTAATAAATACTTATTTACAATTTTACAATGCTTCCTCATTTTTATTCTCTTCCTCTCTCTCATATATGACACACACATGTATATGAGGTGAATACACACATACACACTTATATACAGGGTGTCCACAAGGTCTGGGTACATGGAATAAATAAAATCATAACATAAACAATTAAATATAAGAAATAATAATTTCCTAAAGTATGTGTTAATCCCCATGTACCCAGACTTTGTGGACACCTTGCATATATGATAGATTGCTAGCCACTAAACCTTTTCGTATTTTCTCTCCCTATTTATTTCTGTGTTCCTTTCTGTCAAAGAGCGTGGGCTCAAAAAGTAAAAGACTTTCTCACTTCCTGAGCGTTAAACTAATATATCTGTTTGTTATTTACACCCGTCTTTT
>NC_068981.1:177040390-177044716 GCF_001194135.2 Octopus bimaculoides | reverse complement strand
TATAACTTAAATTTTACATAAGCAGATTCAACAAATAAGATAACACTAGAAATTCTTCATTTGTAGAATTCTACATTCCATTCACTGAATAATAAATTTTCTGATTCTTTAGTGTTATTGATTTTCTTTCAAATAAGGTTTCTTCAGCAGAAAAAAAGAAAACAAAAGCAACAACAACAAAAAACAAAGGGAAGATAGCTCAGAAAAGAACTTGCATAAAACTACTGTCCAAATGATGGTAATGAACAAACAAAAAAATAAGTATAAAAATAAGAATAGTAGTAGTGATTTATAAGTAGTAACAATATTCTAAATATGTGCATGCACAATAGAAAGGAAGTGGAATGTGTGTATTTGTGTGCATGTGCACACACACACACACACACACACATACACAGAGAAGTGAAAGCATGCATTATATAGTTTGGATGAGCTATTGTTTAGCGCTTAGCTTGCTTGATAAGAATACTCTGCTTGAAACTCAGCTTCTTGGTGATTCTCTTATTGATTTTTTGCCCTGACAGTTGGTTTAGTGGCTTCTTATTTAGTTACTTAATATTCTTCTACTTCGCATGTTCTTTCCTGATATGATTTAACTTCTAACACAAAGACTTTACAGTGGATTATCCACCTTATAGTAGAATGACAGGAAAAGAATGAATTATAATTCTGAACACCAATGCCAAAAATATAGTAGAAAGGACGAAAACTTTTTCACAACGCACAACACCTTGCAGATGTTTCCCTAGATATGACAAAATGTGGATGGTGGTGAAAAGCTTAGCAGTAGATTCTCTTTTCTGCCATTGCAGTAACAATATTTAATATAAGCTTAAAAGTATAACCTAAGTCTTTCTTTGTTATTTATTAACAGAAAAGTGTTCCAAACTAATCACAAGTGATAGCTTTGCAAGACAGAAGAAAGCAACGTCTAAATCTATCTTTTAGCTTTTACTTATTTTAGTAGAATACATTGACCCCAATACTTATCTTCCCATTAAGCCTGATACTTATTATATCAGTTTCTTTTGCTGAACTGCCAACTTATATTTCACATACACACACAGAGGAAGATTTGGATACAGTAATCTTGTTGGTCCACAGTTATAAAAGAACTCAATGTTGAATACAGAATATTTTGTGAACATGGTTACCATTGTTTCAGCGAAGTACATCTTACCAGAGATGATATAGCTTTCATAGAAATGTTTAATGATAGATCACATGCACACTATCTATTTATAAAAAGGTACACACACATACACACACACACACACACATGTTCATTTTAGCCCTGTATCTGATAGGCTTTGTGTATAAATATAAATGAACTGGTTAGATTAGTTAATTCACTACAACAGATAAATATACTGGAATCAACTCAAACTATATGTATTTTTCACTGTTCTTACATTTTATTAGAAAAAAATTATTTTCTATGAAATCTAAAACATATTTGATAAATCTGGAAAATACATTTTGTGATATTACACATAAAAATATAATTCTCAGGAAATGGTTTTTATGATCCTTGTTATCCTGCCATAAAATCACTTAAATATAGTAGAATTAGTAGAAGACGTTTCCTCTTAGCAGTTGCAGTATTGTGCAAACATGTGCTTCATAAGCTGCATGGAATATTGTATTATGTACAGAAGCTTTGAATTTAAAATATTTTTGCTCAAAGCAACAAAATTCTGCTTAGTGGTTGGGAAATAGTGGTATAAAAATATTTCTGGAGAAGATTCTAGTTGATTTTATCGATCTCAATATTTGCCTGGAATGTATTATATCAACCCCAAAAAAGATGAAAGAAAAAGCCAAAATCATCCAGTAAAGGAATTATAATGTGTGTGTTTGTGTATGTATGTGTGTACATATATATTCTTTTACTTGTTTCAGTCATTTGACTGTGGCCATGCTGGAGCACCACCTTTAGTCGAGCAAATCGACCCCAGGACTTATTCTTTGTAAGCCTAGTACTTATTCTATCAGTCTCTTTTACCGAACTGCTAAGTTACGGGGATGTAAACACACCAGCATCGGTTGTCAAGCGATGTTGGGGGGACAAACACAGACACGCAAACATATACACACACATACATATATATGACAGGCTTCTTTCAGTTTCCGTCTACCAAATCCACTCGCAAGGCTTTGGTCGGCCCGAGGCTATAGTAGAAGACACTTGCCCAAGGTGCCACGCAGTGGGACTGAACCCGGAACCATGTGGTTGGTAAGCAAGCTACTTACCACACAACCACTCCTATATATATATATATTGATATATATATATATTGATATATATATATACGTGTGTGTGTGTGTGATCATCATCATTTAATCTCCGTTTCCCATGCTGGCATAGGTTGGACAGTTTGACAGGAACTGGCAAGGCCAGAGTTTGATATATACACATACATAAATACACACACTCAAACACACATGAACTCAACCATTTTTGCTAAATATGATAATGGTTTCTTTTGGCTATACAAAATGCTAATTTTCTAAGTCTGTAAAATAAATACCAATATGCTACTGTACTGACTTCACAATGAAGAGCTAAAAAGTAAGACTGAAGCTTAGAACAAACAAAATACTATATACAAAGCTGTAGAGTTTGGGCCATCTTTACCACTCCACAGTAATGGTAAATTTTGTTATAAGTTTTCTTTTATACTAGAGAAAAAAAATTGTTGTACCTCAAATATTTTTAGCATATTGACAGTTAAGGAAAAGAAGGCTTGCAAAAGTCATTTAATAGGTCCTACAGTGAAAGCATCGTTGTATTCTGTATAATGCAAGCCATATATGGTGCAAATGCTATGACGGGCAGCTATGTCCAATAGAAATGAACGTGAACAGAAAGCTGCTGGAAACAGCAAGGAAGCTAATATATGAGTTGAATTAATAAATCATTCCATATGCTGTATCATTCCACTCTACTTTAGATATACAACGCTTTCTCAATTTATAGTTATAATTAGTGTTTAGGGATTTTCTTTCATTTTTTTTTTTTAAATTTTCAGCATATGGGGTAAAATCTTTTTAAAGTACATAGACACTTAGATATATATAGCTTAATGTTTAATCAGCAGTTGTAAATGTTAAAAAATTGTAAAAATAATAGATAGTGAATTTTATTAAATTTAGTTTTGTCATTTATTGTTAAAGTGAAAAATAAAAATGTTACACTAAATTGGATAAGTTTTTAATATTTTTTTTTGTTTCATCTTTTACTTGTTTTAGTCATTAAACTGTGGCTATGCTGGGGCACCACCTTGAAGAATATTTAGTCGAATGAATAAACCTCAGTAATTTTTTTTAAACCTAGTACTTTTTTTTATCAATCTCTTTTGCGGAATCACTAAGTTATGGGGATGTAATTACACCAACACCATTTGTCAAGTAATAGTTGGGGACAAACAGACACAAAAACATATATAGGGACATACATATATACACACACACACACACACACACACACACACACACACACACACATATATATATATATATACAACAGGCCTCTTTCAGTTTCCACCTACTAGATTCACTCACAAGGCTTTGCTTGGCCTAAGACTTATTGGAAGACAGTTGCCCAAGGTACCACACAGTGGGACTGAACCTGAAACCATGCAGTTGGAAAGCAAACTACTTATCACACAGCCAAGCATGGACCTTTGTATATGTATATACATAATATATATGCACATGTACACACACACACACATACATATATTCATGCACAAATGTGTATGAGTGCGGATTTGTGTGTGTGTGTGTGTGTGTGTCTGTTTATATATATATATAAATATATATACATATATATATATGTACACACACACACACATGCATGCACATATACTCTATATTTTTATCTACCATTCATATAACAAAAGATAGTTTGTTAAAGATAAATATTTTTTCACATGTGCTCAAACAATAAAAAATAAAGTTATTAAAGATTGAATATTAATTTCTATTTTTTTTTTATTCAAAGGAACCTAAAAACTTTTTAGAACTTCATTTTCCTTCTTTAAAGCAATTAAGTTTGTAATTTGAACTTCCCAGAGAAGGCTGCACAACAAATAACTTAAGGGGTAATTCAAACTTTGAAGAAGAATTTTATATAAAGATAACGAAGCTAAAATCTAAAAAATTCTTAAGATTTTAATTTGCTGTTCCTAAACCATAGATGCCAGAATATAAGAATGCTCTATTCCTTATATACAAATAAAATGGCCTTTAGAAATGAACCAACATAACTTTCTTTAGAAAAACACAAACTTGGAGTTCAGAATATATATATATATATATATA
>NC_068981.1:177034482-177040287 GCF_001194135.2 Octopus bimaculoides | reverse complement strand
ATATATATGCATATACATACACAATGAAAACAGTTAAAAAAAGAACAGCAAAACTCAACCCCTTTGACAATTCCACTATAATTACATTGATATGATATATATCTAAATAAAAATGTTTCAATGTGATTAAGAAGCTGGCTATAATTAAATCCGAGAGCAAAAGTTCAATTTCATAATTAGCAGCTAACATTTATATCAGTTGTAAAGATGGAACAAATGTATAAGGGAGATATTTTATTCTTTTGCAAATAGTTTTCAGCACAAGAAACAACATGGATGATATGAAAATGACGTATTGATCAGTGGTAACTTGAGCTTGAATGTATGTGTGTAGAGGAGGACTGTCAAATAATTGTAAAACAAGCTTAGCTACTCTATCTACTATAAATAATATCATTTGCAGATATTTTGAATGCTTTTACATACTTTAGCAATGTATTATAGATTCATAATAATCTTTAAGCTTTCCATTCTGAAGTAATTGCTTTTACAAGTAATTTTACTTCAGCATATGCAATGTTTTCAGTTTGAATAAAAAAAATTAGCATTAGAAATGTTGCTATAAATAGTTTTGGTTAATATTATGCAGCAATAGCAATAAGGTACAGTAGCTTATGAATTACGTTGTTGAACATTACATACAGCTATAAAGTGGGATACATCTCTAATTTCTTGTCTACTTGGTTAGAAAATCACTATCACTCATTGTTAGGTGTGTGGTATTAAGGAAGGAATTCAGTCAGTCTGTGTGTCACACACACAACTTTCTTAAAGAATAAATACCATTATCCAAATTTGTGTCATTGAAAAATGGATATAAAAAGGCGAAATGCACAGATAGCATATGATAGCAAATAAAATGAATAGATTGATTTTAGGTGAGTGACTAAAAGGAGGGAGAAAAAGAAAACACACTTTTGTGATGAGAAGCAAAATGTCAGCCTGAAATTTTTTTTACCCAACAAATGTTTCACAATGGGTGAAAGATTTGTTCAGTTCCTAAAATGGCAAGATGGGGATTAGTTGAAAATATTGATGAAACCTGCTTTTTCAAAGAAAAAAATTGAAACAACATTGTATCAATAAACTATGTACTGTATGAGTGCATTTGTGTATTAGACATTACTCGTATGAACAGCTAAAGATGCTTCCAAGTCAGAGTTTAACAGTTAACGAATTCCACCCTTTAGCATTCTGATTATTCTTTCAAATGTAAGGCTTATTTATTCACATGTTTTTGAATTAATCATGCACTGTCTTGAAGCTTCGAAATTTCAGTTATGAAATTCTTTATTTTTAGAATATATGTGATTCTTTATTTTTAGAATGATAGATGTGAGGGGGATCTAGCTGGTTTCAACATAAAAGAGGTAGAATATTTGGGCAGGATATGGCTGGTTTAAGTGCTAAAGGGTTAAAGTGTTAAATCTCATACAAATATCACTTGTGTATCACTATCAGTAATAAATACTAAAAGTAAAAACCATGTAACTAGGATTTTTTTAACCACCTATATTATCATTTGTCTCAAGTAGTTCTGAAATCAATAGTCAAATATTACATATGATTAAAACTACATCTTTCTAATAACTTTTGCCTACATAGAAAATAACTAACATACATTTTTAGGAGTGGAAAAGATCAAATAAGAAAGAGAAAAATAAAATAACAGAGAGTAAAATATAATACTCAAGTAAACTGATACGTGAAGAAACAATTTCTTTTTACTGTTCTACATTCATTTTGTCATGCTTGCATGTGTGTGGTAGTTTGTCTGAACAATTGCTTTTACAGCTGGATGCCCTTCCTACCACTAACTACTCAATGAAGGAGTGGAACCTGTTTTAGTCAGTGAATCAAAACTACAACAAATAAAATAGCTCTAGTTAAATTTGAACCTTTGACCATACAATTGGTAGTCAAGCACCTTAACTTTAAAATTACAGAGCCTTCTATTAAATTGAATTCAAATTACACTGCCAATTATTTAAATATGGTGAATGAAAAACACAAAAAATGTTCTCACAACAGTTAAGAAATATAAGGGAGAAACAAGTTTCTGAAAATATTTTTCAAAATGTTTTACAAGAGAAACAGCTATGAATGTAAAAATAATTGTTTTTAAAAACTTCCTTATTTGGATATATCATTAAAAAGTGACAAATTTTGAACATTTTTAAAATCAATATGACCTAAACTTGGTATATAATTTTTGCAAATGAAAAAATTAGTCACTAATTGTTAAATTATAATTACAGAAAATAATTACTGAAAGGATACACATTTGTCTTTGTCCAAATGAAGTAATTTTGTATTGTTGAGAAAAAAAAAAAAATTGTACTAACTTTTGAAACTTTATTTTTATTTATTTTTGCCTTTGTTCTCATATACTAGGTGAATTTTCAGGAAATTCTATTTGAATTAGATATATTCCAAAAGCAGATTAAACTGAATAAACAAAATGTCTAGATAAAACAATTCTTAGTTATTGATTATAAAATTATGATGAACACTGATAAGCTAATAGCAAATGGCTTATCATATCTTTCAATGTATATAAAAAAAACACATCTTACTTTTTACATTTTAGGAATGAAAGAAATGAATAATTTAGCACTTAGCATTTTTTAAGTATGCATTAATGACACAAAAAGTTCAATTCTTTTTTTTATTAGTTTTAAAGATATACTTAATGGAGTAAATACATTTAGCTTAAAAACGTTGTAAACGATATAAGAAGTGGTATGGTCTGATTTGAAAAGTTTGGTACTCAGATGAAATGAAGTGGCGTTGAGAACAGTAGCAATATGTCATATTACTGACTCATATAAAACCTGTCGGCAAGGAAAATCTACCTTATGATACTGATGATGATTTTATGACCAACTTTTATAAAAAGAAGAAATGATAATCAAGAAAATTCACCATAAATCATAAATTGGCATTCATATAAAAACATTCCAAATTTAATCTACTGAAAATTCATGAAAAATGTCACTAACAACAAGCCATAAAAATATCAGTAATAAGATTTTATATCAAGCAATTAAAATGACATTATATTGCAATGAGAATGACTAGCATCTAGAGATATAAGAGAATATAAATGTTGAGATAGTGGAATGATAAAATAATTATTTGATTTAGTACCATTTATAATAGCAATTTTTCTCTAACTCTTTGGACAAACCACTATCTGTTCATCATCTGAATTTGTTTTAGTGTTGACTTAAAAAATAATTAGCAAAATATATTTAAAAAAAGAAGGGACTCAAAGAATAGGATATAAATATTAATTAGATGCTTCAGTGCAATAACTATATGAAGGCTTATCTAATCAGTTCATGCAGATGAGTACTAAAGAGTACAGCTTCTGCAAAACATAAAATCTCTATGCAAGCAGTACTATGGTTGGTTGGTTGGTTGGTGTGTGTATGTGTGTGTGTGTGCAATGCATGTGTTGGCATGGCCATAGCTTATGAGTTGAAACTAGTAAAAAAATTAATATTTTATGTACTGTAATATATCTATGTACACACACATACAGACACATATTTATGTATGTGCATGTATGGAGGGATACAGATTTAATTCACATATTTTATAAATGTCTTTATCATATTCATGCATGGATGTTACATATATATTTTCATATTGTATTCATTATGTTAAATTCATAAAACTGATTTGATAAGTGCAGGCATGACTGTGTGGTTTAGAAACCTACTTTCAAATCATGTGGCCTTATGTTCAACCTCACTGTGTGGTACTTTGGTCAAGTATCTTCCCAGGCTAACCAAAGCCTTGAGCGAAAGAAGTCTATTATATATATAGTGTGTGTGTTTGTGTACACTGTTGTCTTGTCATCATGTGATGATTGTAAATGATGACATCATACAAAAGATGTTGTTTATTTCAAGTCTTCAATGGAAAGCATTCCTTTCTGGGAAACAGGTCAGGATCAGTGACAGGAAGGGCATCTGGCCACAGAAAATCTGCCTCAACAAATTTTGTCTGACCCATGCAAACATAGAAAAGTAGACATTAAATGATGATGGTGATAAAAACTACTGAATATGAACTAGTACTTACTGCAGCTACAACTGAACCAGCCACACAGCTATCAACACCTGCCCCACCCCATCTGAGTTCTGAACTAAATGCAATTACTTTATTCAGTGCTCTACCTACCAGGGACTTGCTTACAATTCATAAATATAATGATGAATTACCAAATATGTGTATGTATTCATTCACACACACACACCTTTATGGTGAAAAGGCTACACTAGTACATAGCTCTGGTTTCATGATTTTAAGGAGATGAATGATCAAACTCATCCTGTACAAGATACCAGTTTGTCACAGGTTAACATTCCCAACTAATTTGGTAACTATTTGTCAGAGATAGGTGAAATGTGACAGCATACTATAAAGTCTTCTGTCCAGAAACACAACACCTACAATATGCAACTAATCCAACTTATTTCCTTGACCAGCCTGCTTACATACTGTGTGTGTGTGTTATCATTGTTCCTTCACTATGAATTAAATAACCAGACTATACTATATATGTTAGTATGCATTCTCTTCATTCTACCATGCCAGTTTGGACACCCATTAAAAATTTGGTTTTATAACTTATCTAATTTAATCTTAATTTTGCCATTTCAAATGTGATGCATTTCTAACATTTGAACAAGTTAACATGTTAAATGCTTACATCTTGGGTATAGTTGCTTGGAATACATGAACACACTTTGCCATAATAACTGACTTTAGTAACAAATAATATTCAACATTTATAAATCTAAAAGTACAGAACTGCAGCCATACAACCCTATTGGACTTTATACAAATAACTATTCTAACAACTGATTTCAACAAAAGAAATGCTTATCCATTAAAAATATTGGGACAGATCATTGAGTAATGCAAACAAAATAGCAAATAATAGCAATGGCTCTTGGATCTTTTCTGTGTATGAATACACACATTCACATGGCAAACAAAGAAGTTGACTATTGTTTATTACAATTGACATTTTTACTGGTTTAAAGGTTTAGTTATTTAAAGTTATGATTGCAATCTCCATGTGATTAATTTTCAAACATGTCATCAAATTTATTTATTTTAGCCAACTTACACATGGGAAAGTTGCAGTGGGTGTTTGTTTTAATGGATTATTTGTCTGCAATTGGTGGCATGAGACAAGATGTTGCCTAAATTTTGAAGCGCAAAAAAAAAAAAAAAAAAAAAAAAAGAATATTTTTCTTTAAATATTTACTAAAGTTTTATGCCTGGAAATAAATGATTATGAAAATGATGAACAGCTAATGATTAAATAATCCAATATTTCAGTGATCAGAGTATTGTTTGTTTATGCACACTGCAAAATAGCAGTAATTCTCTTACATTTAAGTAAAAAAAAATTTCCTGAATTGAAATTCTTTACAACTACTACTACTGATACTATTACTATCACAACTAATACTACTACCACCACCACAAAGTTGACAAAATAAAAACTAATCAAGTAGCTTGACTATGTACCTCACTGAAAACATGAGGCCTCATGCCTATGTTAGAAATAACTATTATCACTAGTAAGTTGTTTTTTTTTTATTGTAAATTTTATAGTTTTCAATAAAACAACCTTTGTTTGTTTCCAATATAATTCTTTTTCAAAATTAACAAATTAAATAAGAATATCAAAAATATTTGTTAGAATGTAAAACAATATAAGGATATTTCCTAATCAATAATTTTTCTTTACTCTATGACAAGGCTAGAGAGGTGGGGGGG
>NC_068981.1:177021237-177034472 GCF_001194135.2 Octopus bimaculoides | reverse complement strand
TTTTGAGATCACTTGGGAAAAGATGAATACATGCCAAGTTCAAATTAAAGCCTAAGGTTAGAGTTCCTGATTCAATTTTAATGAATTTTATGGTGTTTCAACATGAAGTCTCAAGAGCCAAATAGGAGATAATTTTCTCTTCTACTCTAGTTCAATGTATCTATCCTTAATTCTAAATTACATTTTAGTATAAAATGTAATTATACTAAAATATCAAACTATAAACAATTTTGGAAAGAATGTTCTCTTCATTGTTCAGAGAATTTATTTCAAATCATATTTATTCCTAGATAAATAAAGTGCTAGTTTGATATCTATTGACAACAAATATTAAAAAAAACTGTCAAATAATTAAGGTATCATACTGAGAACCATAGTTTTCATTTAAGAGCAAGTAAGTGAAATTAAAAAGGTGTACATCCTATATTTTTCATGAACAATTTCAATCTTCAAATGTCTTAATTTGGCACAAAAACCTTCTTTTACTGCAGAGAAGTATGGTAAACTACCACAATGATGCTATATTACAAGTGCTTATATTATTTACAATGGAGATTTGAAATACTAACTGTACCCTGATGAGAACTAAACTTACAAATGAGATATTGAGCTAAATGGCAGAAGACAGCTTGGATATGGGCTCTACAGCCAATACTATTGATTAATGATAAGACCCTTGGCAAAAAATGGAAACAAAATTGAAAGAAGAAGAAAAACACAATAATAATCCTTTCTACTATAGGTACAAAGTTGGTCAATTATATCAACCCCAGTGCTCAACTGGTACTTATTTTATCAACTCCCAAAAGGATGAAAAGCAAAGCTGACCTCAGTGAAATTTGAACACAGAACATAAAGTCAGAAAAAATTGCCGCAAAGCATTGTCCAACTTCCTCACCACCATAACAATAATGATGATGAAGATTTAGGCACAAGGCCAACAATTCTGATCTTGATGCATCTGCTATCGAGCTCTATGATTAGTAAATATAGAATATCAGACTCAAGTTTTTTTTATATAGCTTTTCTTCCTCAGTTGTATATTAGTTTATAGTTTGTCATGACTAACAAGGGTTAGATGGTTATGTTATAGTATTCAGCACCATTCCAAACATGTAGTTTTGCCAATGTCACATTAACAGTCAGATTTTAACCCTATTAAACTACAGGTCCTGAAATAATGTTAATCTTTATCTTATTCCTATATAGATTTAAAAAAAAAAAACAGAAAGAAAACATTAATGAATTTCACCCAGCCTATCTTTAAGGAAAAACTTGCAGCAGCTCCCATTTCCATTGCACATCATCCACTACAATAGAAAACACACACACAGACTTGCCTGATGTGTTAGGCAGAAAATGATTTTCTGTACATAAATTAAAAGTTAATTTGGAAAGTCAAGAGTGAATCGATAGTGGATAAATTTTAAGCGAAGGGCAACACTATCTTGTGTGCATGTTCTTGGGGAGAGAAAGAGAGAGAGAGAGAGAGAGGGGTTACATTACAAAAGCTTTACATAAAAAAAAAAAACAACTCAATTATGTCTATAAAAGTCAGGCATATCATTTAATCTGCCTTATTGAAATGACAAATCATTTTAAATACTGCTGCAGCTGAGTAACTTAATTCTTTAAAGTTATCTCAGATATTTTGACTAATCTCCCTATCGCTTAAATCCACTGTACGGGTTTTGTTCTAAATGATAAACAAAACAACAATATCTTTGCCCATAACACAAGGCCTTTGATGTTTAGTGAACTGAATCAACTTATTTTATCAACCTCTAGAAGCACACTTGAATACAGAATCAAGATGCATAAACAGTAAAACATTTAGTGGCTGCTCTTTTGTTTATGGCAATTCTTATGTTTTAATAATAACTGTAACAAAACCTAAGACTTTTAATACACATTTTACTAATACTAATTAAAAGTCTGCTTAATATTCTTAGGGAAAGGTGGGGTTGTTTGTTATTTTTTAAAGCTTCTCTAGCAGGCATTCTTTTAATCCACTTAATTTTTTTCTGTTTGCCATCAAATTCAGATACTTTAAAGAAAAATAAAACTAAAACTGCAGACTTCTAAATCCAGGCAAAAAGACAGTATAACAATAAATAAATAAAACAGCAGCATAGACTCACCACACTACCACCACCACCAGCACCACTACCAACTTGGAAGAATTAAAGCAGAAGAAAACAAGAGAATCCTCTTTGAAACAAAGGGAGTCATTCAAATAACATATCGCTCCAGTTCTGGGATAGAAAAGTTCACCAAAGTTAAGAAAGGTAATAGCTATAGTGACTTAACTACAAAGACAAATTATCCCAACTTAAAAAACAATTTGTAAATGCCATTTAAGGCATACCAAGTTAAAAGAGAAGAAAATTGGCCAGAGAAAGACTAAATAAGTATGTGCACACACACAGGCTGAAAGAAAAGGAAAAGAAAATGAAGTCAAATTAATGAGAATGAGGTTAAAAGGAACTCAAGAAAATGTTCAAAATTGATGTATTAAAAAGTTTTATTCGGTGAACTAAGAGTTATTTGAGTTTTTGATAGATCGCAAAGATAAATGAATAACAATAGCAAGGACTACCAAATGGTATGTCAGGATTGCCAACAGAATGTGGAAATAGGTCATACATGATAGGATATGAGCGAACAAAATAGATAAATAAATCAAACTTACTAAACAACTAAGTTAATTTTAATGGGATTCACTATATGGTTTTTTTTCATACTCAGTAGCTGAGAAAATGTAAAATCTTCAAGTGTAAAAATAACACCCACATGCACATACGCAAATGTTTACAATTTTTGTTTTCTTTTTGTACAAGAAAACCAAATAACCAGTTAACTTGATTAAAAATAAACAGCTTGCTAAAGGATCAAAAGACTCATGGTTAAATGCTTTGAAGGAAAGATACATTTTTTTAATTTTATCAAATACTTTGTTAAAATACCTATCAACTACAAAAAGAAGTTTTCTGTGTCATTTAATAGTTCATTATTAATGGCCAGGATATAATTCATTTATGAATTACTGTCTAAATGGAAGCTGACATACATTTGAAGTTCTCTGGCTAATTAATATAAATATGCCATTAAACAGATGTTAGCATTAAAAAAAAAAAATTAACTTTACATTACTTGGTGTTTGCATAAACAATTTAAAATCAAGTTTAATTTATTATGCTACATTTCTATGAATATAGGTGTTAGAGTTACAAATAAATACAAGCCACAGGAATAAACATAAAGACTTTTTAAAAAATGGTACAAATGTATCTAAATTGATGCTCTGTATATTTCTAAGTTTAAATTCTGTTGATTTGGCTCTTTGAAGTAATAAATATCTAGTTGAATTTGCTGATTTTTACTTAAAAAGAAAATCTTTGCCTTAAGAAGAAAAGTATCAATCTTTATGAATAAAACCTAAGTTTAATTACAAAGAACAAGGGTTATTCTATTGTATATTGTTTCCGATTCCTATGAAAAGATGGAAGGGACTTCAATACTAACAAAGGAAAATGCAGCAGATACAGCAAGATAGGATGGCTGGCTGATGTCAGTGAAATTAATATTTTAGATGAATGAATGTACGGGCAGGAAGGATTCTAAGGCAATGGGGCTTATAAAAATATCAAGTATGGCATCTTGGAAAAAAGCCAACATGAAGAGTACAAGATGGTAAATAGAACAAGGCTAGTGGTTAGAATGTAGCCATAAATTTGTAGTAGTCAAAGCCATTAATGAACTAATAAAAAAGAAGTGGATGGAAATAAAAGAAAAGTGGTATATTCATAATGAAATTGTTGGTAGGTGATGATATTGGGCAATGTCAAATATGTGATTAGTGAGTAGTTCTCTAAAACAAAGTGAAGTTGTTTCTTATACAAAATAGATGTCCTAACTTTGTCAACACAACATGAACATCGCTTTAGAGTCTTTCAAACAGTTTACTTCAGAATATTCATATAAAAGAAAATATAACAAAATTACATATTTATAAAACCCTAGTTTCCCAATTTTGTAGCATTGATATTATCAATGTTTAACACACAAAAATAATAGAGTTTTGAAAAATCAAGGATGATTTAATATTCTTATATTCTTTATTTTTCAGAATTAAAGCCAAGAGAAATGGCACACGTATTTCTATAAGAATGTTAAAGTTACATAAATCAAGTAAAGAGAAAAAATTCCTGTACAAACCCTCTTTTTACAAGAAATTTCTCCCTACCGCACAACATAAGTATTAGAATAAATAATTCTTTCTAATTTAAGTACATGGTCAGTAATTTTGAGAGGGGTTAGTCCGTATAAGATCTATTCCAGTACTTGATAAGCACTATAGTCTACTGACACTGGACAGATGAAAGACAAAGCTGACTTCAGCGAAAGAACATTCTAAATTTTTACAGAAATGTATGTGTAGGTACAAATGTAATCATGTTGTCCACTTGAAAAGAAAATTTAACAGACAGCATTTAGATAGGTTTCAGAAGTTTTCTTAAACTAAGTAAAAAGAAATCTAGGTACATATAACAATGTGATTCCTTTGAATTTTGTCTTTTTATTTTTTCATCAATTGGTAACCAATTATAGGTTTCACAAGATTAGAGTAACAAATGATGAAATTAAAAGGAAAATAAATATTGTGTGATATGGTCAGTGTTTTTTTAGGTATATGGTCAAAAAGTTTGTTCTGCAAACATGTCACTTTTTGCTCAGTCCTATTGTGCAATACTTTGGGTAAGTGACTTCTGCTATAGCTGCAGGTCAATTTATGCCTTGTGAGTGATTTCGTTGACAGAAATTGTATCAGGCGGCGAGCTGGCAGAAACGTTAGCACGCCGGGCGAAATGCTTAGCGGTATTTCGTCTGCCGCTATGTTCTGAGTTTAAATTCCGCCGAGGTCGACTTTGCCTTTCATCCTTTCGGGGTCGATAAATTAAGTCGATGTAATTGACTTAATCCCTTGTTTGTCCCCTCTATGTTTAGCCCCTTGTGGGCAGTAAAGAAATAAGAAACTGCATGAGTATCATGTGTATGTGTGTGTTTGTATATATAAGTACACACACACACACACATATATGCATACATACACAGACATAGTATATACATATATGCATATACACATGAATGCACAAACAAACACACATGTATGTTTGTATATGTGCATGTACATGATTGGATATATTGTTCTTTTCTGAAAATCCTTTGTTTGTTGGCATTTTGTGAACAAATGTCTTGGTGGTTCAGTGCTTTCAAAGACTGTAGAATAACAGATAAGGGTTGATGACAGGAAGGGCATTCAGCCATAATGCATGGATGCATCTAACTCATGCTTACATGGAAAAACAGATGTAAATTTGAATGAATTGTATCTATAACACAGTACTTTGTGATTCTTTGTTTTTCTTTTTTATTCAGGTAGAGAAACTATTACCTGCAAATACGGAAATTAATCACTGTCATGAATTTTTATTGCTTGTCAGCAAATTTGATAGTAACTGTATGGCAATTAACTTGACCAACTAACAACCAAACTGACAGGACTGCTGGGGTCTAGTTAATAAGAGTTATAATTAGTATTGTTGTTTAGCTCCAGATCAACCTTTTGATAAAAGATACTGCAGCCATGACAATCTAATTTTCTTGTTTCTTTTTTTTGTATTTTTTTTTTTCCAGACAAAGTATATCTTCGAATGGTCACGATTGCAATTTCTTTTATCAAGGGATTGTTTAATCAGAGCTGACCCGGAGCTAATGAACAACAGTTGTACTACTAGTTAGTCAAGCTGGCTGTTAACCAGTTGTAGTAGAAACTTTGCTAGCACATATTGAATAGAACTGGAAAAAAGAGATTTTTTCAGATTGTGCTTTAGGAATTTTAGCAGCCGTTACTGAAGATTACCTGATATTCAGAGTTTTTATTCATTTACACCTGCTCTGTATTTGTCCAATCAGTTCATAAACATAATAATTTGTAATAAGACTTTGACAATGTCTCTAATGATATATGCACATAATATTTTCACAACAGTAATGCTGATGTAGAAGAAATTCTATAATACTGACTACAAAGATGTCCAGAAGTATTAAAAAAGAAATATCCAAAAACAAAAACAAAATTAATAAGTCTGGACGATGTTATCTTGTCTGGAATGATTTTCAAAGTGATTGCAAGACAGTGTTGATGTGGCATCAGGTGATGAAGATTTGAATCGATATTATTTTTATCATATTTTAGCAGCACATTATCACTAGACATAGAACAAGTCAGGGAATAAATCATACTTCAGACAGAGTGTCTTAGATTTTATAGTAGCAGTATTTACCACATTTTCTATCACACACACACAAATGTTTGTGCACATTCAAGCACTGGTTTTATATACTACACATATGGATAGAAAAAAAAAAAAAAGAGAGAGAGAAAGTAAGAATTGATTAGAAATGAAACAGATGTAAAATTTAATGGGAGTTTTCAAATAGAAATGGAGATTAGCAAGAAGAGATAGAATAGCAAACTTTTTGATAACATCAGAAAAAGTGATTAATCATTTCAAGAAGCAGCTTTGGGAAAATCTGATAGTATTAGGCTTTCCTTAAATGAGGGAGAGGAATGCATATTACATTGGTCAATATTAGAATGTGTATAGGGAAAAACCAAAAATAGGGATGGTTGGGAAAAAGCAATTCTACAGATCAACCCAACCTTACAGAGAAGGCAACAAGAACATTGTATATGATAGTAGTTTAGTTATCCAGGGCTTTTTTATATTTCTTTTTGGCTCTGAATTTTCACTTTATGAGATTTGGTTTACTGAAGTTATTTACTGAAAGTAAAAATGTTGGAGTACATAGCTTTTATTTCACTAAAGGATTTGAATTTAACTGTAGATATGTTACTTACAGGATAACTTATTTTAGATATGTTTTATAATCTCTGAATAATTCATCAAGGTTACAGATAAACAGCGCATTTCAACAGAAAAAGATGAGTAATTATTATTATTTGCCTGTCTTTATGTTCTGAGTTCAAATTCCACTGAGGCCGACTTTGCCTTTCATCCTTTCAGGGTTGATAAACTAAGTACCAGTGAAACACTGAGATTGATGTAATTAGTCCCCTCCTACCAAATTTCAGGCCTTATGCCCTTAGTAGAAAGGATTAGTGTTATTATTGAGAGCAGTGAACTGGCAGAACTGTTAGCATGCCGAGCAGATGCTTAGCAGAATTTCATTTGTCTTTATATTCTGAGTTTATGGTTGACTTTCTCGTTTATCCTCTCAGAGTGGATAAAATAAGTACCAGTTGAACACTGGGGTTGATGTAATTGACTGCCTCCTTCCCACACAAAGTTTCAGGCCTTGTGCCTATAGCAGAAGGGATTGGGATTATTATTATTATTATTGTTATTATTCTTAGCTCATGTTTCATTCTCAGCAGGGGAACTGAGATTTTCAGATGAACAATAGCTATGATGTTAAGGTGTTGGACAATTAGCCACATGGTAATATGCTTAGATCTTTCCACTGCCACGGTATTGCGCTCTTGAGCAAAGTACCAAACTTTACTTGCTCTAGTGTTACTGAATACAAACAAGCTCATTCCTACTTCACAGTTGAATGGTTACCAGGAAGAATGGCATCTAACTGTAAAAATAATTGCACCATACAAGCATAAAAAAAAAATAAATGTAAAACAGTAAATGAAAATACAAAAGGGCTGTAGAAAATAATGTAAATAACAAAGACCCAGACTAGTTCCAGTAAGCCACTGGAATTTGACTGAACTTGTTATATTCCCCCTCCTTTACAAAAAATGTTCTTATATGCATAACTAAAGGAAATTGATTATAAAGGATGGTAATTAGAATAGATTTTAACTCTAGACCTAAGAAGTATATAGTCAATGTTTCATGTGAAAACAATAAAAAACTCAATATCATTCAACAAAACAATGTTATAAAAAAAAAGGAAGAAAACAAAAGCAAACAGATAGAAGAGGAATTTTATATGGTATCATCCATCAATGTATTGAGCAAGGAGCTTCAACTTAAGTCAGAAGCGAAGAATTTCAACTTCTGCTACCAAATCCTAGGAATAAATGAGTGTCTGTTAAATTTAATAAGAGTAAAGAATTAGCTGTCCTTATTAAAATAAAACTATCTAAATTATTAATATGCACTAAAATAAGAATGGAGATCTCAATAAGCTGAGTCTAGTGATCTAGTCTCATCTATGGTTGAAGATAATTTACTTCAGTGCTATTGTAATGTCCTTGAGATAGGGGTAATTATCACAAAATCTTATTCTAACCCCAATAAAATTTTGGCATATGCCCACATAAGAACAGCATTACAGTTTGTCAGACCAAAAAGTGCATATATCTAGATCATGGATGAAAAGCTAGACAGTATCGTTTTCAAACCGACAGTATTTTTTTCAATTTGTCAACAATCTAGTTTTGCTGTGTTTTTTGAAAATTATCCTTCCATTAATATTAGTTCCAAATTTTAGCACAAGGCCAACACATTTGGGGGATGGGTAAATTGATTAGATCAACCCCAGTGCCCAACTGGTACTTAGTCTATTGACCTCAAGAGGATGAAAAGCGGAGTCAACACCAGCAGCATTCGAACTCAGAATGTAAAGACAGAAAAAATGTTGTTAAGCATTTTGCCTGATGTACTAAAGGTGATGTACTCACCACCTTTATACTTCCATTATTATTAAGAAATCTTAAAAATTGCTGGATTAAAATTAGTTTTTAAAAATTTTTATTCATACTATTTCCCTTTACAAATCTATTCTTTCCGGCTGTAGTTATCATACCATTTAAGTCTTCCGTTGCACATATTGTCAATATTTGTACCTCCTGTTTCCTGGTGCAACAATTGTAAAGACCTAATGTTTACTCTGTTTTGTCATAGTTATCTCTGCACTCAATAACACTTCACTGGACATTTCCATTGCAAAAATGAAGTGCAGTAAAAAGACTATAGGCTTAAGAGACTTCAAATACATTCAACATGACTTAGTGTTATCCAGCCTTCCAACCACTTAGCAATATCATACAGAAAGCATAAAAGAAACCTGTACAGGTAAAGAAAAACTTGATTTGACATACTAACAATCCATTTGTATACTTCAATCTTTTCAAGGTTATGATAAATATAATAGAAAAACTTCTGTAAGATCTAAGATAAAAAATAGCTTCAAACTGATCAACAGTTGATTACTTTATAACATTAAAAACCACTCATATTTTGTAGTATTTTTAAAAAAATTATTTATTTTTTGTTAATACTGGGGAAATATAATACTTTTGTCCTTTTGAAAAATTATTTCCAGCTTTCAGTTTACCTTTTTATTTCAGTGTCTACTGTTCATGTATACGTTTTTGATGCTAATAGTTTGTATATCTCTTGATGTATTCCCTATTTTATTAGCAAATTACATCAGTCACATTTACTCAGTATTTATTCTCACACCATACAGTCTACATTAAAAGGACATGTAAAACTATATTACATCTACAATGGACTCAGTTTCTAATTTTGCTTTTATTTCCTTAAAAAAAGAGGCATGTCTCTTGCTATGGTATAGCTTTGTCCGCCATGAAACTAATACCAATGTGAAAATGATCAATCAGCTCAAATGTTCAGAACATACAATCTCTCTCACTTACTGGAACCTATTAATTTAGGATAGTTCTTTTACAACTTGATGTATCGATACAATGCAAAAAGAAAAAGGAAAAAAAGAAAAATAAAGAGAAATCCCAAAATCAAGTTATTGTCTACCTCATTTTTATAGACCAAATGAAGCCGAAAAATTTCTTTTGCTCTACATCATCTCTACTTAAAGCTACTCTACTAATTCTGCCACAGGAAACAATCATATACATTCCAATTTTGTACGAGGAAAAAACAATAGATCTTAATTTCCTGACCAGATGCATCATAGTACAACATATGTATTCTCTTTGGTAGCTGAAAATGGAGAACTAACTTTTTTTATCAAATACCCAACAGAGACTAGTAGCTTTTCTAGTACTGCAAAGCTAACAGTAAAAAGTCAGTGAAACAGAAAAGGAGTTTGTATTTGATCTACGTACAAGAAATATCAGAGTAAAGTACTTTATATTCCTTCTGTTTTGCTGACAGCACACAACTAAAACAACCTGTACATGAAAGTAGCTCTTTCTTTGGATTAGAAACAAATACATGCACAAAGGACATGAAATCCAAGATATTCACTAAAGATTGGGGATAGGCTGAAATAAAAAGCACAATGTGAAATAACACAGCACTAAGATGGTGAAAGAATTTTTTTCTTTGAATATATACTTTGAAGCTTCTAACAGGTAGGACACTTTACAAATGAATAGAACCTGACTGAAATTCATAAATGTCCATCTTGTATAGACTGGATAAATGAGTTAACTTGTTGGTATAAGATTTTAAAATTCATACTGCACTCAATTAGAAGACAAAACTTTTTAAAATATCACCTATCTACAAACTTTCCAATTTAATCTATGTCTAATTCTAATTAATAACACTTCGATTTTGTCAAATAAATTAAGCTTTGTTTACTGAAAATTATGAAATTATGCAGAATATTTTAATATTATATATAACAAATGCGTTATCAATGTAAAGAAAACCCTAACATATTCCACTATAATGAAAAGAAAGACAGGAAAAAAAACTTGCAGCTTCAGGATAAGAATATCAGATATGAAAAAGTCTTGGAATGTCAAAGATAAATTATATTATACAAAAGAAACAATCACAAAAATAAGATTCAGTATTATTTCCTAGATTTTTTTTGATTCTTATTGCACACAACACCTCAAGAACCAGGTGTTTTCCACAGAGAAAACCCTTCACTGTACTCTCAGTATATATTTCATAAATTAACAGCATTCCTAATCAAAAAGGGAGTGTAACTTTTGTATGTTTTAGAGATACATTAACATTTAACAAAGTGACTATTCAATTAAGAAAATCTATCATTTTCCTTTTTATACAGATAATTGCTTTGGCAATTTATTTATTTATAAATATTAATTTCTGAAAGTAGAGGAAATACATACATAACTCTTATTCTAAATAGGAAAAAAATTAGTTCTTTTTATTAGGTAAAATATAATTCGGGAGGAAGTGGCTAGAATGAAGTTATTTTATTTGAACTATCCTAGTATATCTCCGGTACTTATTTATTAAATATTCATTTTAGAGAGAAATATAACACAGCCTTAATCTGGTAGAATTTGAACATAGATCTCAGAGGCTTAAACTGTGATGCATTTATGTTGATGTTCTACTGTCTAGGTTCTCTTTAGAGGCAGTAAATCAGAGGAAATTTTACAAATATCATAAAAGATAATATATGAAGTTGAAAGTAACAGGAAAGACTGAAGTAAACCTCAAAGTACTAAAACTAAATGGAAAAAGGCAAAGAATACAAAAATAGCATATTAATCCTCCACCCCCAACTTTCTTTTTTTTAGAGGAAGAAGGTTTGAGAGTTTCACTGGATAAAAAATGTAAAGTTGCAAAGAAAAATCATTCAAACTAAGAAATACAAACCACTCAGTGAATTCATATCACAGAGAACTATGATGTTAAAAGACAAGTATAACAATATTAATTGCTAAAAGGAAAACAAAAAAAGACAAGAAAAGCAGAAAAAAAACTATAGTGTAGAAGGGATTCAACAATAGAAATAGTATTATTAGACAGTATTATTGTTATGTGTGATAGTGATGTTAGCAGTGAGAAATGATTGCAACTGTGGTGCTTTTTACCAATACTATTGGTAATAGTAGTTGTAGGAAAGAGTAAGAGCTATTTGCTGGAGTGGTAACAGTGGTGGTCATGGAAGAGGAGTTGTAGAAAACAATGGTGACTAATTGTTGATTAATTCAATTGTTTCAAGTTAAATCTATTTTGTTACTTGCAAACAAGTTTTTCTTATCTATTCCTGTAGATGTTTAATGAGATAGAAAGTAATATAGTGGAATCTCCATTTTGGTTACAAAGATCTCACCAAATTCTGTACTTACATGGTACCTGACAAATATAGCTAACAAACTCCAAAAAGTAACATACGTAACTCATGTGTTCATAGTTAGATGGTATAGTAGATTATTGAAGATTTATATAAATCAGTACAATAGACAAAGGAAATTACTATGATAGAGTATATGCCTCCACAAATGACTACAGCAGATTTATAAGCTATAGTTCACAGGATTAAAACTATTGTGTCACAATATGCTGTACCACAAATTTCTGTTATATGAGAGCTAGATCAATATAATCAAAACATGGTAAATCATAAAATATGTACAAGTTTTCTATTTGCTTCACTACTCCACTACAAACTTGTTCTTTCTTTTCTGGTGCCAAATTAAGTGGAACAGAAAGTAAGATTAGTGATATCTCAAGGTTTATAATGGGTTGTATGCACATAACACTTTAGTTAAAAGATCAGCTTCACATACATTTAGTCATAGCAATTTCTCAATATTTTCCTGTTAACAGCATTGTTGAGTTTTTCAGTAAATTACACAGCACCAAGTGCCTGGCATAAATCTGTAGTGCATTCATTTAACAGACTGTAGATAGAGCAGAGTTGTTGATTGCTGAGTGACAAAGAGTAAAGCTACAAAATTGATTAACAAATAACAGATGATACAGAAAGCATCATATTGCTGTCTAATAAATAGCACTGACAAAAAAGACCTAAATATTTAATTGAGACCCTAATGAATACTGTGCACAAGCATAAATTCATTAATGAAAGCACTTTTAATATGTGCCTCTTCTTTTACTCCAAAGAGGTTTATTGAATTCCGTACAAGAATCCACAATATAGAAAAAATGAATATTTCTTTAAAACCATTTTTAAAAATGCATTTCATTTACATCAGATGTTTGATAACAGATCAGCTTTGATCAAGTAGATCCATAACCAAAGGTTTTTCCAATTCTGACCTCCTGTCTTATTACATTATCAAATTAACCTTTTCATAAGATAGGGAGGTTTTGCAGCTATTCCTAGAAGATCGAGTGATCATATAGTGGTCCCTTTACTTAGCACAATTTATGTCAAATGTTATGTTAAATAAACACAGTGTGATAAAATGAGTCTTCCAAAATCGTTTAGGGAAAAAAACTAGTTGATATAAAGTAAATATATATATA
>NC_068981.1:176996525-177020512 GCF_001194135.2 Octopus bimaculoides | reverse complement strand
AGAGAGAGAGAGAAAGAGAGAGAGAGAGAGAGAGTAAGAGAGAGAGAGAGAGAGAGAGAGTAAGAGAGAGAGAGAGAGAGAGAAAGAGAGAGTAAATAAAAAGAGAAATTATAGTAAAAGTATGGAAGTAACATTTCAAAATATAATTATTGTGTTTAATTTCATAGTGAAAGAGACTAGGATCATGAAAACAAATCTGAAAATGTTAGTGCTAATGAAAGTACTGTTTGAAGTTATTTTCTCAACTAAAATGATTTACGTTTGCATCCCACCCACATCTTCCCATTCAACTATACAGTTTTTTTTTTTATGAAAGAAAAAAAAAAAGAGAAAAATGAAGTGATTTAATTGAAATGAAATACTATAATGTGTTGCTTTTAATTAAGTCTAACTCGAGCAGAACGCAAAGAGTTCCAATGTCAAACCTGATAATGTTTAAGTTCATGCAGTGAAGTTCAATCTCCCAGTTTGCTGTGTGATTTACATATAGGTACTTATATAGCAACAACAAATCAATATAAAATAAAAAAAATAGTTCCCCTAATTTATTAGCACCTATATTTGAAAAAAAACCCCAACATATTAAAGGTTTATAAATATGGTAAGCAAAAGTGAAATGCTATCAAAAGACATTTTTCTCTTTAAATTTATATGTAAAAATATGGTTTTAATGCTTTCAGCATTTCATTAAAAAAAAAATTTTTCCCCCCTCTACTGTAAGATCTAATCAAAATTATTTACTCCAAGAATAGCAACAAATCAATAATGACCTTTCTCTATGTATTTTTACTTATACAAATTTTAACAGTGTTGATGAGTGATAAATATTACACACAAATTTCATTGAAGGGTCTTTCATTCTTAAATGCATTTTAAAGATAATTTTAAAAATTTGTACTTTAAAATAAAACTCCCATGAAAATACATTGCATTAATCATAATATTTATTACTCATAAACAATTGAAAAGAGGAAATTATTTTTATCTGCTAGGTTAATCAGTCAAGCTTTTAAGAAAATAATGTAACACTATATAAATACATCACAATTGACTATTGGTAATTTGCAACTAACTGAGATTGCTACTAGAAAACTTCTTGAGAACATAGATTTTATATTATATCAATTCCACCACTTTCAGTTAAATTGCAGCACCTCTATAATAAATTGCATGACAGTATCCATCATACAACTCTAAAGACCAGTTTTCATCATACAAGAACAAATTGGAGGAAAAAGAAAACTAGAAAGAAAATCAAGTGAAAGCTACTACAAAATATTTTAAGTTTAATCTCAGTAAAATGTAGCAATTAAAATATTTTCCATTATTTATTTGTTAAATAAAAATGGAAATTATTTTTAAAAGCAAACACATTTCTAAAACCAGAAGCAAATTTAAAAAGAAAAATAAGTTCTTCTATTTATTTAGTATAAATATATGTAATGTTAAATAATTAAGTCTTCATAACTCAAAAGCAAACCATTTCCTGTACTGGAAATAATTAATTATAATTTAAAATGGCCTTCTTCCAAAGGCAATATTTTGTATACTTCATATATTATGCTGTGAATCATGAGTTAGAATTAAGATTATTGATAATAATAATAGTAATGAACAAGATGATGACTATGATTTCTTCATTAAGACTTAGTTAATATGAGTGGTGTAAAATGGAAGTTTACACTGTAATGTCTTTCCAAGCAGTATCATTAATAATAGAATTAAAGAAACAATTCCGAATGAAAGCAAAAACTGATTGCAGCTTCCATATATTAAAAACCAATTTGTTATTGCCACAATAATAGTAATAATAATTTATTACAGAAGTAGTAGTAAATGTCATTCCTATCAACTAACATCTACAGTAGATTTTTGAACTCAGCTGAAGAAGTAGGGATCCAGTATTCTATCTATCTGACCATTGCATTTATGATTAACAATTTCTTTTGATAATGTACAAGGTTTGTTTTAAAGAAGAGGAGGTGTTCTTCACTGAATTGATCCAATTTTTATACCTGCAATGCATTTTAAAGATGAAGGAAGAGTAAAAGATGAAATTTACTTAAGTAAGCTTTCAAAAATAATTTCTCAATTAAGCACAAAGTTTCATATTAATGGAAGTGATGTTGGGTTTGATAGTCTTAAACTTCATTCACGGTTTCAAATTTTAGCACAAGGCCAGCAAGTTCAAGGGAGAGGTAAGTCAATTACACTGACCCCAGTATACAACTTATTGACCTTGAAGGATTAAAGGCAAATTTGGAGGAATTTGAACACAACATAAAAACAGACAGTGGCATTTTGTCCAGCATGCTAATGGTTCTGCTAGTTCACCATCCTAATAATAATAATCCTTTCTACTATAGACACAAAGCCTGAAATTTTTGGGAGGGAGTTAGTCAATTACATCAACCCCAGTGCATAACTGGTTCTTATTTCATCGACCCCAAAAGGATGAAAGGCAAAGTTGATCTTGGCAGAATTTGAACTCAAGCATTTTGTCCAGTGTGCTAATGATTCTGCTAGCTTGCTGCCATAATGATAATAATAATAATAATAATAATGGTTTCAAATTTTGGCACAAGTTGATTACATCAACCCCAGTGATCAACTGGTACTTATTTTATCAACCCTAAAAAGATGAAAGGCAAAGTTGACCTTGGTGGAATTTTAATTCAGAATGTAAAGACGGGTGAAATGCCATTAAGCATTTTGCCTGGCATGCTAACGATTCTACCAGGTTGTTGCCTTAATAATGAGTTCAAATTTTGGTGCAAGGCCAGTTATTTCAGAGGAGGGGGTAAATCGATTACATCAACCTCAGAACACAACTGGTACTTATTTTATCAACCCAGAAAGGATGAAAGGCAAAGTCAACCTTTTTGAGCTCAGAATGTAAAGATGGACTGAATGCCACAAAGCATTTTGCCTGGAGTGGTAACAATTTAGCCCGCTCACCGCCTTAATAATGATCATAATAACAACAGGAATGATGATTACTTTTTATTAGAGATACAAGGCCAAGGCCAAACCTTTGTTAAGAAGGGTTACAATAAACTAAATTGGTACTCTGAAAATGATTTTTTAAATCAATACAAAACTGCAAAATGGTAAAGGAGTGGGTACAGTTTATTAAATTGATTCAGTACATGCATAAACAAAACATGGGACTACTTTGTATTTAGTGCACTTGACAGGCACAACTTCTGTTAATAGGGTTTTACTCGCTATTAAAAGAATCAGACTTCCGTCATATTGTCTGTCCCAATTGATATTCTCTCTATCATATATATGACCAACATAACAGGACTTGACAAAAATGATTTTTAGCTTTCTGCTTTAAGAAATTTAGGTCTGTGGGAGATTCAAGTTTGTTTTGTTGTAGTGAAATATTCATTACAGTGAAACTTTTTAGCATTGTTTCAACAGGGTTACACAGCCAGAGATTAAAACAAATTTTGCCATAATGGAAATTCTGCTATATTGGCATTTAATCTGTATTAACTCAATACTGGAATCTCACCTGTGCTGAATTTTATTAACCACCTAAATCCCTAGAATATAAAAGACAAATTTCACTTTCACATAAATTAATTCCAGGAATATGAAACACCAGGCGAACACAAAGCAACTCTACTATGTGAATAATCTAAATCAGCTTCAATAATAGTGATTTCTAATTTACACACAAGACCACATTTTACAGAGGAGGAAAATTGAGAGCGTAACAAAAATTAGTGGTGATGGTAATGTTACCAGGTTTTAATCATGAAATGAAGTTGGTTGTCAAGATAACTCATCAAAAGTTTACATCTGTAGCACTTACCACATCCTCTTAGTACACAATTTATTTTACATTCATTCATAAATAAAATAAAAAAATTGAATATAAGCATTCTTCTTAAAAGGCAACATAGACAGGACAGCATACAGGATTAGAGAGATGCCATTTCTAAAGATTTCCAATAAAAATATCAGGTCTAAAGACATAGCTCTGACATTTTAATTTAAATGATTTATATCAAAATAACACACAAAACAAAACTGAAGAAAATGATCCATAAAAATAAAGCTTTTGTGTCTTAGAGAATAGATTCCATAAGGAATATATATAGTCACAGAAACAAAAAGAGAGGAATGACATGCATGAATAATTAGTCAAGAATAAATATCCAGAATTCTTTTCTTTTTAATGTGTGTAGATGCATAATTCATTCATTCATTTATATGTATTTTTCCCCTACTAGTATGGGTTAGACGAAAATATTATTGAGGCATTGTTTTACAACAGAACACCCTTCCTGCTTTTAACTGTATCCTGTCTTTCAAGCATGGGATATCTTATTCCACACTTCGTTGAAGGTACAAAGCTAGTGGATAACCTGTTGATAAGGGAAATGACAGCAACAGTATCATCCATAGTTGAGAGAATTTCGGAAAAGCGCAAATATAAACACACATATACACATGTGCCTACACACACACACAAGAGAAAGAGACACAGAGACAGAGTGAAAAAGTGATAACTTGCCTATGTACCCACAGGCAAAAAGTATGAGTGATAAAAGACTGACTTGATAATATACATATGTTTATATGTGTGTGTGTGTGTGTGTATACACACACACACATAGAAGGGGGTACTGAAAAGTTCCTGACTTTGGGTAAAAGGAAATACAGGAGGATCAGTTAATTATGATTTTATTCAACATATTCCCCTCTCAGACATACTTATTGCAGTAGCCCTTCAGTTTTTCTAAGCCCTGCAAAAGAACTCAGAAGGTTGGGCCTCCAATCAGGCCTTTCGCAATACCCTTACAGCCAGGAACTTTACAGCATACCCAGGTATGTGTGTGTGTGTGTGTGTATATATATATATTTATATATCCATGCACATACATATATGAGAGGCTTCTTTCAGTTTCTATTCTCTAAATCCACTCACAAGACTAAGCAGTTTGTCTTAAACTAAACTAAAACTGTTAATATTAATCAATACATACAAGTTTCCATTTAGTATTATCAAGTTTAAATCTGGTGAAAAAAAAAAAAAACCCCAAATAAATAAGCTTCTCAGTTACAAAACACTTCCTTCTATGAATCTGTCTGACTATTAAGTACTGATGTGTTTCCTATATTTCATGTTGGAAAGTTTTCAGTGTGTGCAGCTTGAAAGGATTCAATATCATGTTAATTATTTATTTTCCTCAGGGAAACCTAAAAGCAGTAGATTTGTCCTTATCTAATTGGTATCTTACGTAAATGCAATTCAGAAATAGAAGGAAAGAAACACCAAACAAGTGAGAATGATTTTAAATTAGACATAATTATATACTAAAGAGTCTACATTTATGGATAGAAAAGCATGGAAAAAAAATCAAATGCTATTATAAAATAAATATGGAAGAAAGAAAGAAAAAAAGAGAAGCTAAAGAAAGTAATGTAGTTTGTTCTAAAAATGATAGACTTGTAAAAGAAACAATAAATTACATTAATTCTTTTCAAATGTTTTCAAGTTGAACTCTAATACTCTGAATATCAATATGAGCAAAGTTCTTATCTATTATTCTACTACCACATCTCCTGTAAATTGAAGACATATTTTAAAATTCAGTTTCATATTGCAGGCTTTGTTTGTTGCTGAGCTCCCACTGTTGCATAGTATTCCCACCTGATATCAAGCACAATACAAAAGAACACTGGATACAGGTTCCATGTCTCAACAAGAAAGCTAGGATAAAAATTAACCAAGTATACTTGATCGCAGTAAATTCTTGATGCATATGATAGAATGGTGATGCACATTGGAATTTAATTTGTAGTTATTAGTTAAGTTTAGTCAAGTTACAGAAATGTGGAATGGGAAAAACCTAGCAAGCAAGCAGTTAAGACAACAAATCAATCCCTAAAATACTATAATTAAAGTTATATCTACACACACATTTACGTGTGTGTGTGTGTGTGTGTGTGTGTGTGTGTGTGTATATATATATACATACATATATATGTGTATATATATATATATATATATATATATATATATATATACACACAGATAGATAGATAGATATGTCATAGAACATATAAAGACATCATACACAGCATATGCCAATGCTAGCATCCTAATAAATTACACTAATTTATAAAAACAGCACCCTAGAATAAAATTTCTTTCAAGTACTTGATACATAATCTACAAAAGAACAATAAAAAATAACCGGCATTCTCCAGGGTGAATAGAACAAATCAAACAGGATAGTCACAACAGTTTGGGGCATAAATGAGAGAATAAATAACATATTTAACTGGGAAACATTAACCATCAGTTGCCAATTAGATACCATCGTGATTTTGACACTTGGTATATATCTTGTGTGCAAAACTGTGTGTGTGTGTGTGTGTGTGCAGGAGTGGCTGTGTAGTAAGTAGCTTGCTTACCAACCACATGGTCCTGGGTTCAGTCCCACTGCGTGGCACCTTGGGCAAGTGTCTTCTACTATAGCCTCGGGTCGACCCAAGCCTTGTGAGTGGATTTGGTAGACGGAAACTGAAAGAATCCTGTCGTATATGTGTGTATATGTTTGTCCCCCCAACATCTCCTGAGAACCAATTTTGGTGTGTTTACGTCCCCGTAACATTAGCGGTTCGGCATAAGTGACTGATAGAATAAGTACTAGGCTTACAAAGAATAAGCTCTGGGGTCGATTTGCTCGACTAAAGACGGTGCCCCAGCATGACCGCAGTCAAATAACTGAAACAAGTAAAAGAATAAAAGAATATGTTTTTAGATAGATAGTTGTGTATGCGTGTGGGAGACAGACAGGCAGTAAATGTAATTTAATTTATAATGTTGAGGAACATCTAAAAATTAACAAAGAATTAACAAATTAACATTGCGTGTCTTTCATCCAAATTAAGGTTGGTGCTAATGAATTCATATTGTTCTCTTTTATGAAACTGATCTATCACTATGGTTAAACCGATGTGTCTCAGAACAAAATACTGAACGATTGACACGGGAAAGCAGGGGTAGTAAATTATGTTTTAAATGAAGAGAGAAAGATGTTAATTTCTTTATTAATAATACAATCATAACACAAATTGTTAAAAAGTAGAAGGGAATGTATGTTTATTAGCGATCAATGTGAACTTCATCGAAATACCATAAGATTTGAGAAATGCCAATACTTCAAGTGTTTAGAAGATAATTGCATATTTTAAATCATTACTTTCATTTTGCCTCACCCTTCATTTGTGTTAACAGAAAAGCGGAGTTCAACGTATGTAGTAGTATTAATTGAACAGTGGGGAGTTTTGTCATGAATCAATTTACAGTTAATCACTAAAAAACACGTGCCTTTTCGAAAATTAGGCAATATCATTATTCAACAAAGATGAATGGTATTATTTTTATATATATATATATATATATATATATATATATATATATTTCTTAGCATAATATTTCTTTGGCATACCATATGTCTCTTTTAAAATATATTGCAATATATTTCTATATTTATACGCAATCGAAAAAGGCATTTGTATTTTAAAAACGTACAGTGATCGGTCACACTGAAGAAGTTAATCGTTGAGCTAATTTTTAAAACTTGTGAGAAAGGTTTCATCGAAAATAATTATGTGTGAAAAAGTAAAAGGACGCGGATGAGAAAACTGGAATGGAAGCCTTCAATGTTCGTAAATATAGAAAAGAAAAAAAAATTCTACAAATAATTGAAATACTGGAAAATAATTTTGGCTAAATTCTGTATAGATAAAAATCATTTGACAAGTTAAATGAAGTCACAGCAAATCCTATTCCTATCTTTGTTATCACCTGAAAACGTAAGCATACGTAATGCAAATTCATTAAACTTAAAATTGTTCACAAAATAGTTCTTGTATCCTTGTGTGCCATTATGTTTTTCCTCCCATAATATGTGTGTGTGTGTGTGTGTGTTAAAGAACGCACGAACATTCCAGCTATGAGAGTTTTTCTAGACAGTTATAGATATTTAAAATCACTAATAATAGCAAATCTACCATTAATGATTTAGAAAAGATGGAGGTGTAGCTGTGTGGTAAAACGTTTGTTTCCCAACCACATGGTTTCAGGTTCAGTCCCACTAGATGGCATCTTAGGCAAGTATCTTCTACAGCCTCGGATCCACCAAAGCCCTGTGAATGGATTATGAAGCAGAAACTGAAAGAAGACCGTCGTGTATTCTTTTATTTGTTTCAGTCATTTGACTGCGGCCAAGCTGGAGCACCGCCTTTACATTCATACATACTCAAATATTATGTGTGTGTGTGCGTAACTCTGTGTTTGTTCCCACCAACGGTTTGGGTTTGTTGAAGTCCCCGTAAGCTAGCGGTTCGGCAGAGACCGATAGAGTAAGTATCAGACATAATAAAATGAATTACTGGTTCCTATTTGTTCGCGACTAAGCTCTCCAGGGTGGTGCTGCAGCTTAGCCGCAGCCCAAAGATTCAAGTAAAAGATGTGTGTGTGCGTGCGCACGCACACACGTATGTACACACACAGAATGTTAGTAATTTTTTTTTCTTATTATGTAGCCGGAAAAGAACAAAAACAATTGCCATATTCACAATATTGGAAATTAAACAAATATAAAAGACGTTCTAGCGGAAGTGGGAAACGAAAATTCCATCAACTTTCTAATTAATGCAATTCCTCGTAGAGTATAGTAGCAGTGTAGCAATACCTTAAAAACTAAAAAACACGGAACGGTAAATAAAGGAACATTCATACATTAGCAATGTAACTGAAGTGATATAGCTACAGATCGCAAACAGAGGATCTATACAATGGATTTATTGTTCATCGTCTATACTAGATAGTACTAATAAATTTATTTGAAGACCTGCGATGCCCACACATACAAACACGTTATATATATATATATATAAAATACACAGACTCGTATAATCTATACATGTGTGAGTGTGCACGCGCGGTGTGTGTGTGTGTGTGTGTGTGTGTGTGTGTGTGTGTGTATATATATATATATATATATATATATATATATATATATATCCAACGATGAAGGGAGGGGGGAGTATCTGGGATCAATTTGTTGATGAATAATAAATTTGACAATGAAAGAAAATTAGAATAATTTGGTCACCATCTTCCTGAATATTAATAATCACTTATAGTTAGTTTCACAAGTTCAGAGATTTAACAATCACAAAATTCCATCTTTATATTAAAACATACATATTTTCTAGTTTCCTAGCCATTGTCTCTATTCGTCTGACTGACTCTCTCTGACAAGTGCGCATCCGTATACACACACACACACACGTGTGTATGTGTGTGTGTGTGTGTGTGCGTGTAACAAAAGGCAAGACATACTATCCGATCCATTTATTATAACTTTTTCTCAACTACATGGATTTGGGTTCCGTCTCGAAGCGCAGTATCTTGGGCGTCTTCTATAGCCTCGGGCCGACTAAAGCCTTTGTGAATGGATTTGGTAAACGGACAGTGAAAGAAGCCCGTCGAGTATGTACATTATATATTACACACGCACTGTGTGTGTGTGCGTCTGTTCCTCTCTACTGCTTGGCATCGGGTACTGGTTTGTTAACGTCCCCGTAGATTAGGGGTTCAGCAAAAAAGGGTCAGATATAATAAATACCTTGCTTTACAAAAAAAAAAGAAATAATAATAATAAGTACTAAGATTGATTTATTTGACTAAGCGCTTAAAGGCGGTACCCCAGCATGGCCGCAGTTCAATAAATGAAACATTAAAAAGTGATGACTCGCGCGCACGCGCACACACAAATAGCTAAATAGTGTGTGCGCGTGCGTGTGTTTGCTTGGGAATAATTGTGAATGAAATCCAACATTATGCCTATAGTTATCTTTACTTGAGAGAAGACGTTTTTGTAGGCAGCAACAAAAAGAAGAATCATGTGAGAATCGAAACCAAATTTTTCGTGGTCCTGATTAAATTGGGGGGGAAAAATACCGGAAAAAGTCAGTGAACCTATTAAACGCACCCAAAACCAGGAAGCCATGGGACATTTCACGACCCAGACGCAGATGAATGTTGACGTCGGTGGAATTTGACCCGAGAACAATGCGGAACAAAAGAGAAACTACACACAGAGAGTTAGTTAACGATTAAGCACCGAAATATATTACATGACAACATTTAAGTCCGGCGATCTAGCGCGTCTGCTAACACGACACCCTTGTTCCTTAGCATAATTGCTGGTGTGTGTGTGTGTGTGTGTGTGTGTGTGTGTGTGTGTGTGTGTATAAACATATACACACATGAAATGGTATTAAATGATATGTCAGTTATGTTAACATAAACATACATTTGTGCGTGTATGTGTATGCATATATATCGTCTGTAAAAAACATTAATCCGAAAGAAGCATACTCTATAAAGATATACAGCAGTACATATTAAAAATGGGGAAAACCCTTTATGGACGGGAAACCTAAGGTAATCCCATAAACCGGCCTTCCCCATTTAAAATTATATATATATATATATATATATATATATATATATATATACATATATATATATATATATATACACCCTAGTTGCTCAAACGTTTCAATACATATTTCTAAAGTTATATATATATATATATATATATATGGGAGAATTTACGAAAAAAACAACAGACGAAGACAGGTGGTGTAAACAACAAATGGATGTATTAGTTTAACGCTCGGGAATATATATACACATGATTGTTATATACATACTTATACCCAGTGTATGTATGTGCATATATCAAAATGCGTGTGTGCACGCGTCTGTTAGGATGCTTAATATCACTACTAAATGTAATATTAGTTTCAAATTTTGGCATAAGACCAAACTAAATGTTATAATATTGATACCTTAAATAATATTGTCTAATATTAATGCATATACATACATACTGATAATATATGCTAGGTTGTAGATACACACGCATTTGGAAGTCAAGGGAAGCGCGCCTACCAAACCGCACAAGATAAGGAAGGAAGAGCTACACACACGCACAATTCTTATCTCTTCTAGGCACAAAGCCCGAAATTTTGGGGGAGGGAACCAGTCGATTAGATCGATCCCAGTACGCAACTGGTACTTAATTTATCGATTCCGAAAGGTTGAAAGGCAAAGTCGACCTCGGCGGGAATTGAACTCAGAATGTAAAGACAGACGAAATACCTTGAGCATTTCGCCCGGCGTGCTAACGATTCTGCCTTCACACACGCACGATTCTGTTGATAGACGAGTAAGTTCTAGATTAGAATATAACGATTCCTAGAATATAAATGTTACCCGTCCTCCAAGAACAAAAAAGAAAGAAAGAAATAAGAGAGAGAAAAGCAATACAGATTGACTAAAGACCGCGAAAATATATGATTATGATAAATACATTAAATGCGAAGAATTTTATTCCTATATATGTGACAAGTCTCAGAAGACATGATTTCCTCGAGGGCCCAGATATAAGAACTAACTAAATGGACATTTAAATAGTAGGCAAAGCATATCTCAAGGCATTGATAAGCAATATGTTGGAAGAAATTCGCCTTCATGTTAAAACTTTCCTTTAGCGCGCATTGCGATAACATTTTAAGAATATAATAGATGTTGTAAATTGTGTGTGTGCGTAGTTTAAAAACATATTTCTTTATGTAAGAAATCTATACTCAGGCTGTGTGTATATATGTTGACTCCAGATAACCTCTAATCGTGACCATGCTAATTTTACTAAGTGTATCACGCCTTTCTTTGATTTGGCTGCTGTTGTTTCTAGCAGGTCGAGCGAGCACTCACAAGGCCCTCCTCGTCGGTTCGTTTCTAAAATACACACACACGCAATTGACATAAACTCTAATATTTGCATTTCGTAGTAAAAAGAAAACAAATCCCACTAAAATAGACGAGCGGCGAAGTAAATATTTTTGTCGGCATGTATGAGAAAGGCGGTGTACCTCTAACTATAAAATGATTAGTGAAGCAAAATATATTTAGATGAATAAACTATGAAAGAAAATATGTTTTCGTAAAGCTCTATCTGTTAACAGAGATGAATTTCACCGACTTGTGTCGGTTCATATAATTATCAACAGAAATTAAAAATCATTTCTAAAACTTATTTCCAGCATTTATACGAGTGAGAATAAGAATTTCTCTATTTTACAGGTCTCATTCTCTATTTCTATCTATCTCTTATTACCTTTCAACAAATTAATTAATACCTCTATAATATAATCGCTATCAATTGACTTTTATTTCATCTTTGTCATATCTTCAATTCCTCGTTCGGCAATTCCGTAAAATAAATAAAACTAATAATTTTCTGTAACGGCTACTTGTAAAAATATATACTTTATTACCTTCGAAAGGAACTCATGCTGTTTCTATACACCGTTTCCTTAAAACCAAAATATAAATATTTCACGCAACTGTGATAGAGTAAATTGATTTTTATTTTTCAATTAGGCAAAGCCTCTAATGTGTTTTTGAGTTCTGTATACCCTAACCCTGTTAAAAATTGTGGAGTTATGAAAAATGGACAAAAACAGCAGTGTTAGTTGGGCATAAACTCCCAGCACACACGCGATTTCCTGAATAATTTTCCACTTTTGATTTTAGTAAAACAATGAAACAGATGAACTTCAGGCAACAGGAAAAAAATTTCGAACGGAATAAAATTAAGAACTATAGGTTAGTTAGTTCTCTAGTCACCTTTAACACCTGGATTTTATTTAGTTTCTATCTTTTGAAATTTTTCATGTTTTATCGAAAACATGAGTAGGTGTCATAAAACTTATTTAGTACCTAAAACTCAGTCGGCAAGTACCCGCCTACACAGCCATAAAAACCTGCTTTAGTGGACGGTAAATAAGTGGGAGATATTTACGATTATAACTTCCCGAAAATCACTAACCATATCTGAATAGAATACAGCGAGGTCGACAGTTAATGATTGTTTACGTAATCAAGCCAGAAACACATTTTTTCTTTTAAGGAAGGGCAAATTTGTGACATTCACGTCTTTCCTTAAAGGTAACTGACCTAAGTGTACTGAAATGGTTCCAACTGGGAACAGAAACCAGGTTGAGGTCTTAGCATGGCAAGAGATTACTCCCTATTTGACATCATTTGTCAGTATTTTGTCAATATTTTCTTTTGACCGTCCACTGACACATCGCGAATTTATAGTATGAAATATTATACTTTACTGTTCGTGCCTTAACAACCCCCATTTCCTCCCTTTAAAAAAAAAAAATGAATTTTCTCAAATGAAATGGTTCCAACCGAAAATCAAAACCCAAGTTATATTATGGGGGTCAGCCTTAAATTTATCCATTCTACAGTGAATACCGAAAAACTCCCACCACCGCAAATACTTTGAGGTACAAGCCCACACTAGTTCTTTCTCAACCTTTTATAACTCACCGGATAATGTTTCACAAACGCACACCCGCCTCAGTTTTGGAAGAAGAAGAAAAACGCACACACGCACACAGTCGATTATTTTAATCAGAAACAAGTTAATTTTGCGCGGTGGTTTCTTATTCATATTTCTTCATAGTATCTCATCTAGCTTATGACTCCGTTTAGATGAATGATTCTCAACCATTTTTTTAAATACTCGAGTGGACCTTCATAGCCATTCGATGTTTAAAAAAAATACTTTTTTATAATTAAATATTAGGAATTGTATTTAAAAATGTTAAAATATTTTGTGTATTGTAAAAATATAACCGATTTATTGCGCAAACTTTAACTAAATCTTATATGGACTTCCGTTGGGTGTTGCAAGACTGTTGTCCCCATGTTAAATTTCTATGAAAATTACTAAAAGCGAGGACCTTGTCATGAAATTATTTGGGTTTTGCCACATCGTCTTTTTTTTACTCATTCATAACACATTATCCAACTCATTTTCTAACCCCAACAAAGATTGTTTTTAAGGTATTCAAAATATAAGCATTGCACCTGGCTTAAATACATTATTTCTAAGAAAACACTCGGCGAACTAACAGTACTCGATGACATATGTCGCCCCTTTCTGAGTTCACAGCAACCCGAAAGGGTCGTTACGTAGCCCAAGTTATAAACCACTGGTTCCTTACAAACGAAATTTACAATATTGCAGGTAACGAGTTGAGAGGAATAAAAAGTAATGTTAATCTTAACTTAAACTGAGATTAGAATAAAAAGATACAGAACTAACAATTTCTACTTTACAAATAACAGCCTGAAACGTTAATCATAAGGCAAACAGATTAAAATCTAGGTGGGGTTTGAACCTTCAAACACAAAATCAGTTGTCATAAACATCAAGTCTTATTCACCTCTCTCATGCTTGAAGTTTAAGATGTTTAAGGGAGGGGAAAAGGAAAACAGTTGACACACCTTTCCTAAATAACAAAACAGCCGCTGTGACAGAACATTCACTTTTAACATCAGTGTCAAGCCTACAAAGTTAATGAATTCAGGACTTGACTGATATTTTATTTTACCAACCTCAGAAGAATTTATGTTGAAGTCAATTGCGGTGTGATCTGAACTCAGACAAGTAATATTATACATACATACATATAAACACACACGAACGCAACTAAATACTGCTAGTCATTCTACCAATTACGTTACACCACGGCCATTTCGAGTAATAGAAACTAACAGTCATTTCCTCCATAGTTTCAAAGCTTTGGTATCTCTTAGAAGGCGGTGTATGATATTTTTGTATTTTGGGAGGGGCAATTTATATCTCTAATGCACAGGGCTACAATTTTACGAGTGAAAACGAAGCCTTCACGCCTTTCGGAAGGACCTAATAAAATAGCTACAACTGGAAATGGAAACCCGAAACGAAGATGCTAACTTGGCAAACCTGAAAACTCATTTCAATCAACACAACACAACAGAATTCCCAATGTGACAAAATGCATCAGGTTTATTACATTGGGAATGGAGGTAGATTAATTGGAAATTTTAGCTACAAGGTAGATAAAAATTGCCTTTGTAATTTACTTCCAGGAAAAGCATTTTTCTTTTATAAAGGGAACGGTTTACTGAACTTGTATATTACAAACATTTACGTCACGCTACGGTCGATTTGTCAAGACTTGACATCTCATTTCCTCTCTATTCTAGCACACCACGGGCCACACTTACAGTTGAGGGAAACTGGGAAGGATTCACAGAAATTACTTGTCAGAAAAGTGTTACAAGGCTTAGGTTTTGGTGAAACGATCGTGCTGAATAGTAACAATTATTTCTCGCATAAGCAGAACAGCTAAAATTTAAAAGAACCTGAACAGATGAAAGGCAAAATCGACCCATGCGATATCTGAACAGTAAAAAAGCACAGGCGCAATGGCATGTCCATATTTTTTGAGGAAGAGGGATAGAATCTATTAATCGATTCCAGATCTTGATTGGTGCTTTCTTTTTTCGACACCAGAGTTCATGAACGGCAAAGTTTACCTTGGTGATATTTGATTTCACCCAGATCATAACTAAATACTGCAAGGAATTTAAGTCGCCGGCATGCAAGTTTCGCAATCCACTGCCTTTTGAAATATATTAATAATAATAATTGCTAACGATGGCGCAAGGATTTATAGAGAACATGTACAATTAATTCAATTGGCTTACTTGTACCGTGTTTTTCATTGGGGGTCTTTAAAAGGGAAAGATGACCTGGGAATGTAAAGAACCGGGGCAAACACAGCAAAGCATTTCTCTTGACGATCTAACGATTCCTTCAATCCATTCATTACCCGCTTTGACATTTTTTTACTTTAAAACACAAAGCCGGCTTTCTTGAGAGTCGATACCATCAGCCAAAGTACTAAACTGACAGTTTTACCGACCCAGAAGGAATAAAATGCAAAATAATAATAACCCATTAATTATTTGCCACCGGAATCCATTCATTCATGAGAATTTAACAGGATGCATGGTGCTGTACAAATACATAATTATATAAAAACAAGGGCTATGAGTAAGGCCGTTATACACTTTATATCAAGATGATGATGATCATTAAATGATTAGGACTCGAAACTATAATACTTTCGAATGTCTAAGCCTGATTCTGTCTGTAGCTCAATGCCGATAGGATGGCTCTAGAATAACATGTTTCAACGAGGTACAAAGGACGTTAGATTCACACAAGAGTAATGAACTCGTATCAATTGCTTTGAGCGGAGTGAAATATATTTCGGATCTAGATCCTATATTTCAAACTGAGATGTGGAGTTGGCTTAACGGCATAACCTGCCTGACGTTATGGAATAATTTTACTAGCTAAAAAGTTTCAAATATGTAATTGAAGTGTACTGTTGAATGAATTCTTCCCTAGTACATGACCTGAAGTGGAGGCGCAATGGCCCAGTGGTTAGGGCAGCGGACTCGCGGTTTCGATTCCCAGACCGGGCGTTGTGAGTGTTTATTGAGCGAAAACACCTAAAGCTCCACGATGCTCCGGTAGGGGTTGGTGGCGAACCCTGCTGTACTCTTTCACCACAACTTTCTCTCACTCTTTCTTCCTGTTTCTGTTGTGCCTGTAATTCAAAGGGTCAGCCTTGTCACACTGTGTCACGCTGAATATCCCCGAGAACTACGTTAAGGGTACACATGTCTGTGGAGTGCTCAGCCACTTGCACGTTAATTTCACGAGCAGGCTGTTCCGTTGATCGGATCAACTGGAACCCTCGACGTCGTAAGCGACGGAGTGCCAACGCACAACATGACCTGAGGGATGAGAAACAAGCCAGAATATAGTACAAGGAAAACACATCACTCTGCTGTCAAATTGTGAGAAGGGAACAATCAATGGAATCGGGATCATTACAAAGCTGGTACTTTATGGTATCGATTCCTGGAAGGGCAACATGGTCAATCCCGACAGACATGAACTTAGAACGCACAGAAATGAAGCTAAATGTCACCAGACATGTCTAACAATTTGCAGCTTCTGCTACTCTACAACAACAATAATGATGATGATGAATAAATTAAATAATTAGATTTTCAACAAGAAGCTATATTAAATGTAACAATAAATCTGAGACGGAAAAGAGAGAGAGAAAAAACTTAGTTCACTGACTGGGTTGAAACCACTTTTGCTTACCAAGCGCATAATCGACTACGTTATAGAAAGAAAAGTGTAATGATAGAGGATTGAATATATTGTGATATATGAGCGGTACTTATTTTATTGGCCCCAAAATGACAAAGCTGATTGTAACAGGATTGGAACTCGGGTTTAATAAAATCAATATTGGATATTTGCGCTACCATAACTGCCATCTCGTTGCGTCAGAATGAAAATGATGATAGTTATTAACACTGGTGATCAATCATTTCTAGTATGACGCATATTTGGATATAATCAGTTGTAACATTCATAATACTTAATTAGGTACGAAACTTTCCGAGTTAATAACAATAATAATAATAGATACAGTGAGAATGTCAAGTCGTGCATTGCATGTCTAACGATGTTCCTGTCTTCTCTCTACAGATAAGGTGTTTTAATGATGTAAACAATTTAATATATAAAACACAAAGCATTTTCAGAATAAGTTGGTGGTAATTAATACTGGAATTTTCAAGTAATTTTTAAAAATCAAAATACGGAAAATATATATTTTTTTCCAAGCAATTATGTTAATTGTTAGCATTTTCTACTCACTTCCCAGTATGTTACTAATACTAATTTTGTCGACAGAAACAGAAGTGTGAAGTAGTGTCAGACTATTTGAATTTACGGGACCGAGAATGAGGAAACTAAGTTATTCATTCTTGTGAAAATAAGTGAATATATAAATAAATTATCAAAACACAGAGAAATAGACAGATGCGCATACATGCACACATAGGATGGATCAAACGGATGCTTGTTGTGTCAAAAAAAAACAAAAAAAAAAAACAGCAGCGAAGCTAAAACACAACCGAAACGATGTTTCGGACGACAAAACAAAATACTTGGTGTATTGTGGAACTCAACTCTCTAAGGAATCGATGGACCATTGATGGGTCTGCAAATCCAGTTCTCAAAATACACATTTATATTCAAACGCAATATTAATTAAAGAATGTGTGTGTGTGTGCAAGCGCGCGTTAAAATATTTTAAAGCGCTTGAGAATAAACAACACGCACTGATGATATGACTGAGATAAAATTCATATATGTATATATACATATATATATATATATATATATATATATATATATATATATATATATATATATATATATATATATATATATATATATATATATATGTATGAGTGGTATAAAATGAATTGTTGGTGTAACATGACACTCTGGTGATTTGATGAGTTAGCTTTCTTTATTTTCATTAATTTGTGAATATACAATTGTACAATGCTGAGCATACATATTAATATATGCATAATTTCTTCCATATGGAAATTAATACAAGAAAGTTGCGAAACAGCTGTAACCCTATAGAAGTCACATAGTTAAATATATATTCACCTCTGATACCCTGTGAATTTATGGAAAGCGGACGTTAAATGATGATGATATATATATATATATATAGACAGATAGATAGGTAGATATTTATGAAACCAATGAACTCTTCCAAGTGGCACGCTTGAACAATTGTGAAGAACTGTTCACGTGAAACCATTGGTTGCCTTCTTAACCCACAAATAAAGTGTGTATGTGCATGTATATAAAACCGGTGTGTTATCATTTTAAATGTTGCTGCATATGTATTTGAATCACAAAGGAGTGGTTAGTTGTTACTATTCTAGAAAGAATATAGGAAAGGAGAGTGCAGTGCCCATTGATGACGTATGAAATATGATTTGGAAGCTCAAAAACTCCATGAATCAATACATTAAGCTTTGGACAATTGGGGAAAACACATTATTTGGAAGACATTTATGGGCAATCGAAACAGATAAACAAAATCAAAGCAAATATCAAATACGGATTGGATGGAACATGTCCACAACTATAAAAACAACAGGAACTACTTAGATGATTAATATGAGCAACAGACCTTGCTGGTGCCATGTAAAAAGTACTCAGTTCACTCTATAAAGTGGTTGGTGTTAGGAAGGACATCCAACTGTAAAAACCATGCCAAAACAGACCGAAGCTTTATTCAGTCCTCTGGCTTGCCTGCATAGTGTAAATCTGTCCAACCCATGCCAGCATGGGAAACGAATGTTAACTGATGAAGATGACAATGATTTGTATATTCGTGCGAAAGTCATACAAATCATTCCGAAAAAATCCTTTAGTTTCATGAGTTAACTAAATCAATAAAGGATATTTTCTTTGATTTTGTTCATCAGTAACAGTTGCATTTAAATATCTACAATACATATGTGTGTGTATTATATATATATATATATATATATAAATATATATATATATATATATATAAATATATATAGCTGCCAGATCAGACTGGAACCTGGTGCAGCTCTCTGGCTTACCAGCTCCAGTCAAACCATCCAATCCATCGCAGCATGGAAAGCAGATGCTAAATGATGATAATGATGATATATACAGGTGTATGCATAATTGAGTATGTGTGTACAAATATGAATATATATGCATTATATGAATGTATAAAGATATATATGTTTTTATAAATATATACATATAAATGTATATAAATACACACACACACACACACACACACATATGTGCTTGCAACTTTTGACAGCCATTATCCTGAGTTTCAGAATCACAAAAACATGTGTCTAAATCATTAGACAGCTACAAAGACTGAAGACTTGAACATGTTTTGCTTGTGTGGTTCCTTTATGGTAACTGGTATGCTAACTTCCCACTGAAGAGGTTGTATTAACTTAACAATAACTGCAAACTGCTGCACTCACACGTGCATTTTATGAACTACAGTGTAATATCCAGGTCACTCCACATAAAATACACCATTTGAGCGTGGCCGTTGCCAGTACTGCCTGACTGGCCTTCGTGTCGGTGGCACGTAAAAGCACCCACTACACTCTCAGAGTGGTTGGTGTTAGGAAGGGCATCCAGCTGTAGAAACTCTGCCAAATCAGATTGGAGCCTGGTGTAGCCATCTGGTTTCACCAGTCCTCAGTCAAATCGTCCAACCCATGCTAGCATGGAAAGCGGACGTTAAACGATGATGATGAGGTATAAAACAGTTATATACAAGCCAGAATAATTTCGTGTAAGAAGCAGACCCCGTGTGGGTCTGAAGGAAAATCCTACATTCTTCAGACCTGTCTCAGTAAGGATTCAGGGTGGCTCCTGTGTGAAGTTCAGTATGAGATGAGAAATTATGAGAAAACATAAGCCTAAGCTCATTTCATGCTAGAGAAAAAACTGTTTAGCCCTAGGGTTTGTAACATTGTACATCCATTGTGCTATGATGGATAATAATGATATTTTGTGAAGAAACAAAATTATCAAAATTGATAAAAAAATATTGATTTAAAATGGAAGAACAAAGATCAAATGACTACAAAATTCAATCTGTGCACTTAAAAATCATTGTCAGTGAGAAATCAGTGATAGGGGTTTGAAAGGTAATCAGACACTAAGTTATATAAACATAATGCTAAGATAAAGGTTGATAAAGGGGGAATTTCAAAAGATAAAAAAGGAAGAATGGGGGGGGGGGGAAGACAGAAAGAGAAAAGTGAAGGGAAAAAAAAGAAAAAGAAAGATAAGGAATTTTAAAGAAGAAAAAGACAAAAGTGAAGAAGGTACATGTCCACATACACACATATATATGCATACATATGTATATACACACACACATACATCAATATATACATGTACATATATATGGATACAGATGAATGCATAGATATTTACATATATATATATTCATTTTTATATATGCATACTTATATATACATATACAGGTTTGTATACAAATGTATATATGTGCAAGTATATATATACAAAGATGGACTTATGTAAGAGGGTGCAAACATTAACTGTATATGCATGTGTATATATATATATATATATATATATATATATATATATACGTGTGTGTGTATGTATAAATATGTATAGATCTTGTATACACATACATGTATGTACATACAGATATGTATATATACATATATATGCATATATGTATATATACATATTTACATATAAACATAAGTAGATATATATAGGCATACTTAAAATGTATGCATGTATATACACATGTGCATGTGTAATATGTATATACGATGATGATGATGATATTAACAAATGTGATATAGATATACATTATATATACCTTTAAGTTTTTAAATATATATATCATCATCATCATCATCATCGTTTAACGTCCGCTTTCCATGCTAGCATGGGTTGGACGATTTGACTGAGGACTGGTGCAACAGGATGGCTACACCAGGCTCCAATCTAATTTGGCAGAGTTTCTACAGCTGGATGCCCTTCCTAACGCCATATATATATATATGAATGTTCAATTTATAGGAAAGATCTGGGGGAATAATTGTAAGGTAGCCAGATGTCACATAAGTGTCCCAGGAATCAGTGATCACACTTGTGTGGGAGTTAATTCCAAGGAGAAACGAGATGTATTTTAGAAAACATAGGAAAAATTGAAAATGAGGACAAATGCTCAAGATGTTATCAAATCATTTATATGTTCATATCATCGACATATGTTTCGATGGATGCATTCAAAATAAATCCAACATGATTAGAGTGTTTGCCTCCATTTTTTATTTTTTATATATATATATATATATATATATATATGTGTGTGTGTATAATTACATGCATGTATAAACATAAATACGCATACATATGTATGAACATCATAATTATAATCATCTTTCAACATTCAGATTCGTGGCTAGCATGAACTGGACAGTTTGAAAATATTCTGAAATATCTGAGGCTTGCATCATACTTCAGTGTGTGCTTTGGCATGATTTCTGTGGCTGGGTGGCCTTCTTAATACCAACCAGATTGCAGTGTAGTAGGTGCTTATTTTCACAGTATCATTACTAGCAAGGTTGACAAGCAGGTTAGAAGATGGAAGATCCCCTTCAGCAGTGAAAAAAGAGGCAGTTTTATGTCAGATGTCACAATATGACAGAAGGGGCCAGAGCAAAACAGGTTTCTTGCTAAAGAGGAGCTACATATACATGCATGTATCTATCATTAGACTGATATATATTGATACACACACACACACATGTATTTATATATACACATATATATATATATATTCCTTTGTTCATTTTTGACATCCATTTTGACATGTTAGCATGAGCTAGCAAAATAGATTATTGAGGCATTGGAGCACATTCAGATGCTCCTCCTGAATGTATACATAAGAAGTGGAACAGCTAAAGATTACATACCGAAAGAGCATCCACTGTATAACTGCTTACATCTTCAAAGGCACACAAAACCAGTGGTTGATTTTTTTTTTTTTTTTTACAGGGAAAATGAGAACAAAATGTCACTGCTTGTAGCTCACTGACACATACATATACATGCATAGACAGAAAACAAGCACGCACACACACACACATGTATATAGGTGACAATATGTATGTATATTTCCACACTTGTACACCTCTATACACATACAAACACCACACTACCACACACCTCTCCCCACTCAGGCCTGTTTCTAGAAACAAATACATTCTTATACTTACATTGTAACACCCATCACTTTTGTCCCTTCTTAATTCTATTCCCCTATAAAATAGCATACCCAACTGATTTTCAACCATTCACTCTCTTCTTTCACTGCTTCTATGATTCTGTCATATTAAGAAGGACTAATGTCTGAAATGTTAAGACACTTTCTACTAACATTTAAGCATTAAACTAATGCTGTATTTATCAAAATTCATACTTCCAGTGTTATCCTTTTTGTTGTTCATTGTATTTACAGTATACATCTCTCTCTCTCTATACACACACACACACACACAGTCTTTGTGTATTTATGTGTGTGTGTGTGTGTGTGCGTATGCATATACATGTATATATTCATATACAGATGTACATGGATATATTCTTTTATTGTTTTGTGTTTCAGCTAAAAGGCCATGCTCATGCTGGGGCACTGCCAGTGTTATCCCCTTTTCGATAGCCATTCGTATGTGATTGGCTTTTGGTGAAGGAGGTAGTTTGATATCACTGTCCTCTTTTGAGCTTCTTGATGTGATGTAGGTTCATCTGGGACCTTGGACAGCAGGAGGTCAAGCTGCTTATTGAAAACATCTATCCCTACTCCATGTAGATCTCTCAGAAGTTTTAACTCAGTACTAAATGTGGGCCCTCAAATCTCAAGCTATTGCAGTACATAGCCCTCACTCTAGCTTGGATGGCTAGGGATTCTGGAACAGTACAGTGATGTCTAGTCCAGGGGCTGGTAGAGCTCTCAACACCAGAGTTTTCTGTCAAACCCTCCAGGATCTTCCATACGTATGTCATTGCATATTTCTCCCGTTTTTACACCTGGGAGAAGAGTCATAGCCCTTTCAGTCTCTCCCAGTAGCTCAGCTACTCCATTGATATAATCTTCCTGGTATAGCACTGCTGAACTGCCCCAAGTTCTGCTATTAAATCAACACTGTGAGGTGACCACAGTTGACAGCAACAGTTCAGATGACTGAAGCCAATGTCCTGTATAGAATCAGCATAGTTTCCTGGTTCCTTGCTCTGAAAGTTCTCAGAATCCATCTGGCCATTTCCCTGCACACACTGCCCCCATCTTGGCAACATAAATGTGAAACAAGGCATTGCTGCTCATATCAATCCCTTGACTCAGGGGTTGCCGCTCCTTTTGATCCAAAGCATCTTTGTTGTGACATGTTAGTACAATTTAGTTGATAGCAGAGGGCTTGGAATTTTTCTGCATTAAATTGTATGTTGGATTCTTCAGCCCATTTATATATATATATATATATATATATATATATATATATATATATA
>NC_068981.1:176991976-176996431 GCF_001194135.2 Octopus bimaculoides | reverse complement strand
TCGACCCCAGGACTTATTTGGATGCCTAGTACTTATTCTATTGGTCTCTTTTGCCGAACCGCTAAGTTACGGGGACATAAACACACCAGCATCGGTTGTCAAACGATGTTGGGGGGACAAACACAGACACACAAACACAAACACACACATACATATATACGATGGGCTTCTTTCAGTTTCCGTTTACCAAATCCACTCACAAGGCTTTGGTCGGCCCAAGGCTATAGTTGAAGACACTTGCCCAAGGTGCCACGCAGTGGGACTGAACCCAGAACCATGTGGCTGGTAAGCAAGCTACTTACCACACAGCCACTCCTATATATATTTATATATGGCACCAAGGTTCCTTGACTGCTTTTACGACTTTTGAGTCGTCGGCATAGCTAGCAAGTGTTGGTGTTTGTGTAACTAATGGCATGTCCAAAAGAGCTACCATAAGAGCCCCATCCTCAGACAGTTTCCTGAGGCACTCTACTCTTTGGAGAAGGCCCCTTTGGTTGCCACAGCCTGGCTTGTCTTTTAAACAAGGATACATTGAGATGTATGTGTGGATAGATAGATAGATAGATAGATAGATTAGATAGATTAAATAGATAGATATACACACATGTATATAATAGCTGATATAAATGTTAGTTGGTTAATTTTTCCAGTCATGCTTTACAATGAACAGAAAGAGGAGGAGGAGAGACAGTATAGAGGGAGGTACAGAGAGTTAACATAAGAAACTGAAGTCGATGGAGGAACACTTGAATTGAAAAGCAGTGGTAGGGGGATGGTAAAGATGGTAAAAGCGACGTAGTCGATAGACGTCAAATACAAAACGTGCTTACACACACGCATAATCTTCCGTCGATGTCACACATACACACAGGTATAACTTAATTACAGTTTAAATAGGATAAACTTGACAAACTGTTGGTACTAGGAGATAAAAAAGCAGTAGGTTTACATGACTAAATTTTTGTATATTTGATTATGTATAAACGTTATATATATATATATATATATATATATATAGAGACATCACAAAAACTGTTACTCAAGAGTTTCACGTTCCCGTTCGTCGGACAGTTTGGGTTGACGAACAGGAACGTGAAACTCAGAGTAACAGATTTTGTGATGTCTTTGCAGCTTTAATAATAAAGCATATTACTCTACCTCCGGTATTCGAGTACTATTTTTTCCACATTTATGTGCTTACTCTTGTGTGTATGTGAGTGTGTGTGCACATATATATATATAGAGAGAGAGAGAGAGAGAGAGAGAGAGAGAGAGAGAGAGAGAGAGAGAGAGGGAGAGAGAGAGAGAGAGAAAGAGATTATATTTCTTATTTCATCAGTTTACTGTAGATTATGTAAACAGTGCTAAACTTTTATATTATTTTTTCCACGTTCGGAGTACAAAACCCGCGTGAGTGAATGTTGTTTCAAATAGTGATATAGTGTACATGCCCCTTCCATAGAAAAATTCCTAACCTTCATTATAGTCACTAGTATTCCTTAGAACGAATAATGCCCGTTTCCTTAAACCTATATAACAGAGGATCTTGTATCTCGTCACAAGAGAGAATTTTTCCTAATTTTTTCCAATTTTCCCTGCCATGATGACCGTTCGTACAGTTGAGAGACCATAGAAATTATCTTCTATGTTTTAAACACACTCACACGAGCCTTAGTAACATAAAAATGAATTAAATCCATTCTTAGTAGAGGTGTTTCAGATATTATAGCGGGAAAAGAAATGGAAAAGTAAAATAAATTTTATAAGCCTGCATGCCTTTCCTTAAAGAGAAATGAATCAACTTCGTGTGTGAAGTGAAGTGAAAGTAGATCGAATTGGAATGACAATGAAGTGAAAAAAAAAAGAAAAATAGATCTGGATGCAACAAGAAGCTTCTGAAATAATCCAAAACACACACCCACATTACGAGGGCACACAAGTATTTTTTTAAAAAGACAACAGAAAAGAATAAGTGACAATGCTGAGGCGGTCCACCGTTCGACACAAGATTTACTGCTTTCATACGATATATGTTTGGTAAAATAAACTTCGTTCGAACCCCACGCAGAAACGTCATCTTTCATTGATATAAAATAAATACCAGTAATAGTGTTCGAACCCTGTTTCACAAATGTTTGCTTCATAGGACTATTCGAAACAAATCTAATATTTAAAGTACAACTGAAGGCAGAAAAACCTTAGGGTTTACATGAAAGTAATGCGTGTGTGTGCGTGAGATAATTTTATTGTTGAGCGAGAATGTGTGTGTGTTTAAATATACAACACACACGCAAAAAGGGTGCGTGAGTGAGTGAATGTATGTATGTATATTCATATTCATTCTCATATATATATGTCGCCTGAAGGCTTGCACGTAGCGAGAAAAAACAGAAGCAACTGGATGAATCATCAACTTCGAACCAATATAAAAAAAAGAATCTACTACATGTATTAAATGCTGTTTTTCGTTGGCGTGTGTGTGTGTGCCTATGTTTTGTACACACACATGTATTTTATGTGTGTGTACGTATGTATATGTGTATATTATATTATATACACGTGTATATATATTATGTATACACACACAAAATATATATATATATTCACACACACACAGTGGAAGAGAAAGGGATCATAGATACACAGATGTGTGTGTGCGTTTTAATATGGATGAGGCACTAGAATCGCAAATTCACCGAGCACACACGGAGAGGAAAGAAAGATGCGTGTATGTACATTGTCGCAGCTTGGTGAATTCGTTGGGCAAGTCATGGGGAATGGCTAGTTGTGAGAGAAAATGTTGTTATTATTATTATAAGCTCAGAAATATTGATGTTAATTGGATAATTCAATTCTTGTGCAGTAGAGGAGAATAATGGGAATTTTAAGTCACAGAGAAAACGTATGCTCACAACTAAATATACAAGATAAGACTACTGCTAGAATGCTCTATTATTATTATTACTGTCATTGTGTGTGTGTGTGTGAATATATTTTACAAGCAAACATTGTAAATTTCCAATTATACAGTACAAGTTTCTGTACTTAGTTGTAGATTATTTGCGATATTACGATCATGTGAGAGTATAAATATTAAACACATACACATCATATATAAGTATGTATACACGAACAACTATAAAAATAGTATCGACACACACACTGCGTATTTTTATACGCATACATAATATATGTATCTATACATACAAGAATAAAGTCGTTTATATATGCATACATATATAAACACATGCATATCTATATATACATATACACATGTACACAGACACGCATATATGAAGAGGTAAACAAATTTATGTACAAACTATCTATATACTTACATAAGCATATGTGTATATACGTATGTGTGTACATGTATATATAAACATATATATTTATGGACAGGCATAAAATATCAATCAATCTCTCTCACTCTCCCACTCTGTATATATACATACATACACGTGCCCTGCATATCTACATTTATAAACATAGATATATACATAAATATTTACATACCTATGCATGTTTATACACATATATACATATATACATAAGTATATACACATATATATACATAAATACATATATATATCCATATATAAATATATATATATATATACATGCATATATACATAGATGCATATATACATATATATATATATATATACATATTTACATACAGGCAGGTATATAAACACATATATATATATACAAATACATGCATAAACACATATATATATTTATACATATATACCCATATATATATATTTATACATATATACCCATATATATATATTTATACATATATACCCATATATATATATGTATACATATATATCCATACATACATGTATATATATATATCCATATATACATATACATACATATATATATACATATATACCCATATATATATATGTATACATATATATCCATACATACATGTATATATATATATCCATATATACATATACATACATATATATATACATATATATATATATATACACATACACATATATACACATACACATATATACACATATACATATATATATATACATATGTATATATATAAACATATACATAATATATATATACATACAAACGTATACATAATATATATATTTATATATATATATATATATACATATATACACATACACGTATACATATATATATATATCTCTACATAAATATATATACATATATATATATACATACATACACATACACGTATACATATATATATATATCTCTACATAAATATATATACATATATATATACATACATATATATACATACATATATACATATATATATATACAAATATACATTTATATACATATATATATATGAATATATATAGACATACATATATGTATACATACATACATATAAATACATAAATATATATATATACATAAATATATATATACATACATATACAT
>NC_068981.1:176979469-176991876 GCF_001194135.2 Octopus bimaculoides | reverse complement strand
TATATATATATATTCATATATATATATATACTATTTATATGATTATATATTTATGTATTCAGATAAATACATCCATATATATATATGCATTTATTCATACATATATATATACATTCATTCATACATATATATATACATTCATTCATACATATATATATATATATACATTCATTCATACATGCATACATATATATATATATTCATTCATACACACACACACACATATATATATATATATATATATTCATACACAGATATACATTCTTTCGTACATATATATGCACACACACACACACACATATACATGCATTATATATCTGTGTACCTATATATATGTAGATCTAGTTATGTATATATGTAAATATATCTATGTTCATTGGTATATATTTGTACACATATTGTCATGTAAACATATACCGAAACATTAATATAGTCACGTATTCACACTTTTGTACATACACAGACGTGTGTATGTATGTCTGTATATATACATATATATTTTTTCTGTGTATGTATTTATAAATATGTATGTGCCTTTGTATGTATGTATATACATGTGTATAAGTTCGTGCGCATAAATTATATCTATATTAATGTATAACCACGTGTGTGCATGAATATGTATTTATCGATGTGCACTGAATGTGTAACCATACGTGTGTTGGTATATAAACCTACATACAATCACAGTAATATTTTGTAAGTTAATTAATAACCAAAATATTTATATATGCGTGAGTATATCGCATTATAGAAATATTGCTTTCAGATCTTATCTTTATATATATATATAAACATTTATCCTGTGTTTTGAAACGGAAGCTCCAGCCTGACCTTGGCCGTGAACATTTGCTGCACCAACCAGCACCACACGCACACACACACACACGCACGCACCTAACATTAATTGACTTATTCATTGACGTGAGTGTGTGTGATCATGTTGGTATATGAGTATATACGTGATCTTGAGATTGTTTTGCTGAAGTGTTTAAGTTTCACAAGAAATATTTTCGATATCGTACAATCACCTGACTCTTATTAAACAGAAGCATTGAATTAATTAATAACTGTTTTCATTTAATCTCATCATCAGAAAGGGGAATATATTACGGGGATAAAGCGAGTGAGTATTGTCTGAAATAAATATTTAAATACATAAATAAATAAAAAAAATCTACACCCAACTGAACAAAAACAATGCGTAGGTCTATCTGAAAAATATCAAGTAAGTAAAGAAGGAAAAAAATCTATGCCGAGAGAGAAAGGAAATATTCTACCTTAAAATACTGATTTCTTACACTCGTTTTATTATAATGTAAAAGGGGAAGTTAATTTATTCGTGTCAAACAAAGTGATGTACAAGGGAAGAAGCGAGCACAAAGTATCGATTCAGCAATTCAGTTCAGAATATTTTTAAGATAACAAAGACCAAAATAACACAAACAAAATAGAACCATCGACAGAAAGACAGCATATCACTTTCGTTTTTCGACTATAACTTAAAATATTTTATAATGCGAGCTTACAACGGGTAGTAAGTTAAAATTCTTTCGCTGTGATAGATGAATGGGTGTACGTACAACCGTATCTTCGTTATTTAATTTGAGAATTAAGACAAAATATAATGGAATAAAAATACTGATTCCAATATTGGCAGCGACTGAACTGATATTTGGGCAGAAAAAATAGAAAGAACGCTGCCATTTTTAGAATCTCTTATATTCTTTACATTAACATTCGGTTCAAGGAAATTGTCTAATATTTCTTCTTGGATCTCCGCTACTATTCTAATATTGTAGTGGAACAACAACAAGAAAATAGTAAACGAAGGGAGGAGGGGGGCATCGTTATCTGGGCTAGTAGATAATGGTTTCTAATTTATGTACAAGGCCATCAATATCAAAGGAAGGGGGTTAATCGATAACATCGATATCCGTATCGACCCAAAAGGATAGAAAGGTAAAAAATGACCTCGGTGGGATTTGAGCTCAGAACGTACAGGACCGGAAGAAATATCGCAAAGCATTTTACCCGATGCCTTACCGATTCTTCCATCTCGCCGACAGGCTTGATAGATAATAAATATGAATCCCTAACCAACGATGCCAAGTAAAACTGTTTCATTTTATTCATTGATTGATGATACCTGTCATAAAATTCGGCCAACTCATAGGGTGGTAGGTGAGAATAATAGAGAGGGGTGGGCTGTAGCACACGTGCATAGTGGTCAGTAGAGGAAGATTAAAAGAGAGGAGGTATGGGGGGGGGTTGAAGGAATGGTTGTTGCAGTCGAAGGAAGATGGAGATGGCAGCTTGTTAACTAGATTTAAGGGAACAGGCAAAGAATATAAAAAAACGCAAGAACGAGAGAAAGCCATTTTAATATCTTTCATTTCCAGTGTGTTGCAAAAGGTTTTCCATCGTAGTGGACGGTCATAGATGCACGTAACAGCTTAATTGTCCAACGGAACTGGTTTCAGATTTCATTCTGCTACTAGATATCGAGCGTAGATTTGGGGGAAGAAATTTACTTACCTGCTTAGTTTCTATGTATGTAGGTGCGATTTTTGAATATATATGAATTAAAATCCAAACTGGGTACGTTTAGAAGCATGATTGTATGTGTGATGAGTGTAATAATGATAGTTTTCATACATACACGTTTAAGTATGAAGTATAGATGTATATATAGTGGCAGATGAATGAAAAGGGATCTGTGTATATGTGTGTGTGTGTGTTAGAATGCAATTTTACACATGCGTTTTCCATGGATATATCACGTACATTTATTATTTACATAAACCAAATATTATTGAAAATAATAGACTAGATATACACAGTGGAATGCACGATTTCAATATAATTACAACACAGGTGTGTGTATGTATATAAACATTTGTGTGAATGTATGTACATATACTATAAACGTGTATGACAATATGTGTGTATATAATAAACGTGTGTGAATGTATACATATATATTTTGTGTGTGTGTATGTATGAGTGGTGCATATCTGTGAGTGCAAAGTGCAAGTAAGAATACAGATTCCATGGAAAACAGCAATATAAGAGGACGCCTTTTTAAAGTAAAAGACGTGCGTTGTTTATGGACTTACCTAAATCAAGAGCTTCACACCCTTGATAGAATAAAAGCAGATGTAACACGGAATATAATAATAATGGTTCCAGTGTCAAGCTTTTCCTGAGTAAAGATCCTCCTTCTGCGACAGTGCCAGAATAATAATGGTAATAAAGAGTCCCTCCCCGGCGACGGCGGCGGACACCTTGCCACTGTCCTGTGCTCCTTGTGGGTGCCATATCTCTCCAAATTTCCGCGGTGTTTTATATATATATATATTTTTACTTTAATACTTTTTTAAATGACGTCTTCCCTTAGATTTGTTTTCTTTTTATAAGGGCTCTAAAAACCTTTTCTGTAGTAATGTGCCCTGACCAGACTTGGTGCTGTCGAAGGAGGTTCAATGCTGTTACCACAGAGAGGACGTGCCTGGAGCTGGTTTCAGCCATGGATGTTGTTGCTTGTCAAAAGGATACGTATTGAAATCCACATCTTTCTCTTTCTAACTCTCTCACTTTTTCTCCCACCCCCAAAATATATCCCGACTGGGGGGTGGGTAGGTATTTTGGTAGATATTTTGGGTGGTGGCGACAACGTTGATGGAGTTGTTCGGCTTCACCAAACGATGCTGGGATGAAGCCGACACTCCAGTCCTTGTTTCAACAAGGGAAAGCTTCTTTCTTCCCTGGCTGACGTTAAGGTGCTTGGTAGTAGTCGGTTTATTCTAGCAGCGTCGAACCACGACGTTTTCTTCTTCTTCCTCTTCGTCGTCGGCGGCTTCTTCTTCCTCCACCGCCTTCGTCTTTACTTGGTGTGCCTCCCCCGGATGGCAGCAGTAAACGGTGGTAATGGTGTTGGTAGTGGTGGAGGTGTTGGTGTGTGCGACTGCTACTGCTGCTGCTTATTGGTAAAGAAATGTCGGTAAAGCTGCAGTCGTTATAGTAGCAGAACAGTTGCCAGTAGACGCTGAAGATGATATAGCAGCGGTGTCGATGGCGGTATTGCTGGGTGGAGGCAGCTTACTATAACTGGTTGTGAAGGCAAGCAGGGACGTTCTTGATCACTGGCTTGTTCAAGGATGAGGAAGCTGAAGGAGATAATAATAATAATGATTACACGGCGTGAAAAATTAGAGCATATCTAAGAAAAGTGTGTGAATAAAAAAAAAAAAAGAAAAGAAAAGGGTTTCTTAAAACTACTAATAATAAATATGATGCTTCTATTCATATCTATATATATGTATATATATATATCAAAAAGAGAAATAGATGAAGAGAAGGGGGGGGGGAAACAGACAGGGCGAGTCAGTCAGTGCGGGGAATGAGCTTCTACCTGAGACATTGGCAGTGGCTTGATGTTGTGGACTAATTGGCACGAATTCAGTGCTGCATCACTATTTCGTGATATTCTCTCTTATTTTGTTGTTAGTAAATTAAGAATTTCTAACATAAATACAAGACCACTAACCCCACCTTTTTAAAAATTTTTTTTTTAGATAGTCTGGATTCAGTCACTTCAATATTTAACTGGTATTTATTTTATCGATCCCTAATGAATGAAAAGCAAATTCGGCCTAGGCGGGATTTGAACTCAAAATATTAAAATGACTAAATACCACAAATAATTTTTGTCTGATTGTTTTTGTTAATCCACCTCTCTGTTAATGATTATGATCGTGATTTCCTTATTTGCTACAACAACGTTTATGATATTGATGATGATGATGACAGTAATAATAATAATCGATAAGAATAACAAGTAAACAAGCTTACAGATGAAATGTTTTCCGTCTTATTTTTAGAATAACGCATTTATTTATTCAGAAATTGTTTATTATATATATGTGATGGAAATGTTATTCCAATTGAGCTGAAAATAATTGTAAAATCTATTTGCCATGTGACGCATTAGTGATAAGTTTAAACTGAGCTAAAAGAAAAGCGAGTGGGGGAAGATATTAATTTTTTGAGTTAATGAATCTAAAAGCTTCAGAAATCATGCCACACAATCAAATTATCTCCCCCTGTTTGTGAGATTTCACTGAAGGAGCGCTGTATGTTAAACTGCTGTTTAGTCAGTCGCAACGAATTGTGCGACTTCATTTCTCGAAAATAATTATTCAAATCTTTGTATAATTGCGGTTTCATTAATTTTTTTTTTTTTAATGAAATTGTTCAGGGTTTATTTGCAAAATTCATTACGTATTAATGGGAATTTATATTATTTTTATTAGTACTATCATTGATTGTCAATTAAATCTATATAAAATATTTTCTTGAAATTTCAATGTATAAAGTCTCTATTTTGGAACATTGTTTTCCTCTTGAACTCCATTTCGAAACAATAAAAACGCTACGGTGATTAGGGAGTGGTAATTTGGAGCCAAATATGATTGCTTTGAAATCTGTCATAGCAATTTTATTTTATCCTTTGAGACATGCCATACTACTTTACCTATTAAATCATGCATTTGAGTGTGATTTATTAGAAAATGCTGCAAAATTTAAATACAGTAGGGTCTTGCATATGTAATGCAGAAGCACTTGGATCAGTTGAAATTATTGAGGGCAAAACCACCTTCTATGATGTTTAAAATCTAAAAGCAACAGACAAGGGAAATCAGTTGATCAAAATTTTTCAACAATGCAGAGAACACAGATTGGAGTGGATCTGATCTTCAGAGTCAAATGGTGGCTACAGTGAACATGTTTTGGTCTTATAGAACCACTTAAGCAATGGAAAAAGTAACAGTGATCAGTATATATAGAAACAAATGCAGTGTTGTGATAGTGATTAGGAATATCAACAATATTGCTGAGAGAAAACTCATGGAAGTGTTTAGCATTACATACACACATGGAACAATCTAGGTGCTGGTGTGGCTGTGTGGTAAGAAGTTTGTTGGCAGAAACGTTAGCACACCAGATGAAATGCTGCAGTATTTCATGTGCCGCTACGTTCTGAGTTCAAATTCCACTGATGTCGACTTTGCCTTTCATCATTTCGGGGTCGATTAAATAGGTACCAATTATGCACTGGGGTTGATATAATCGACTTAATCTGTTTGTCTGTCCATGTTTGTCCCCTCTGTGTGTAGCCCCTTGTGGGCAGTAAAGAAATAAGAAGTTTGCTTCCCAACCACATGGTTCCTAGTTCAATCCCACTGTGTGAGACTTTGACTAAGTGTCTTCTACTATGACCTACATTAAGGGTACACATGTTTGTGAAGTGGTATGTTAATTTCATGGGCAGGCTATTCTGTTGATCAGATCAACCGGGGAACCTTGTCAGCATAGCCAACTCCCCAGATGGGGAGTAAAAAATTTACTTATATTTGTTGTGCGGAGGGACTGATATTTGTCACTTTGGAAAGCACTGCTTCAAGTGGTTCATATGCAGCAACACAAGGTATGATCATGATCTACATCATATGGAAAAACTCATCCACCACTACCAACCAGGTGGATTTTACCCTCTATTGCAGTTTGTCAAAAATATCATCTGAAAAGTAGAAGTTGCCTTTGTGCATTGTACAACCTGAAAACTCACCTGTACCCAAATTGCAGCTAACCCTTTTGACCCTTTGCTGAGAAGATCTCTACCAACTACATAGAAGTCTTCTGTCCACTACTCCCCAACCAAGATGTCTTTGTAAGCAATACTCTTTTGTAAAAAGCTTCTACATTTGCAGCTTGCTTTGTTTCCAATTACATAATGCACACATTCAACAAAATGATATTTAACATCAGCAATAGAGTGATTGTTTTGTCCTCAACAAAACTAAAAGGTCCTCATGATGCTACATTGTCTCCTCTTTGCCATTCTCTTCACAGAGTACACTGGATGCATTTTATTAAAGCATCAGAACTAATGATATTTGCTTGTGCCTCATAAGACTAAAGAGTATACTCTCTCTATCATATATGTGTTTGCTCAAGACAATGTGACTGAGAAAGTGAATCAAGGAAAGAGCTATGACAGAAAAATGTGGGTAGTTGAATGGAGCAAGAATTTGATGATAGACATAGAGTGAATGGTGTGAGAGGGTGATAGAGGAAGTGAGAGAGAGAGAGATAGAGTGTTGTTGGATAAGAGATGGACAATGGTAAGAGTGATGAATGTTAAAATGTTTACCTTAATTCCATTTGATCTGTCTGAACACTGTTCAGATGTCTGTTGAACCCCAACATACATAGACGTTTGAGTATTAAGATGATGTGGGTTGTAATATCTTTATCCTCACATTCATTTAAAAAATTTTCTCTCTTAGTCTCTCATTCTCCTTCTTGCTCTCATACAAACACATGCATGTATGCACACTGAAGCAACACTTCTGAACAAATATAATAAATTCTAGAGCAATAGTTTGATTGTTTTTGATATTTCTGGCCTTTTACTTAGTATTTCATTTGCAGTGATTCACACACTACTTTTATAAATAGCTGTTGTCAAGATTAATATCTTTAAAGCATTTGTTTACTATTCTGACATAATTCAGATTATCAGCTAATCTAAAAAGCACTAAGGTAGGGTTAATTGTACTTGTGTAATTTGAGAGAAATAAATATTTCCTGTAGAAAATGCCTATAATGTTGACCTATACATGACATAAAGAAAATGAAGGCAACCTGAAAAAATTGACTAACAAAATAATCGTTCAGCCTGCTCTTATTTGGTATCAACTACATTACAATGAATAATTACTAATGATTTCCATTGTCCAGTCAATATTCATGCTGTGACCATGCTATTTTCTTTTCTGTGAAAGTAGGAGGGTGGTCACTGGGCTAGGAACCAGTTACTAGAACCACTGAGTAAAACATTCATGTGAGAAAAACTAGAAATACTACAGAAACAGCAAAATAAAAAACAATACCCAACATGAAGAGGAAGCTTGCTCTAAATTATGACAGAATTGGGACAAAGCCAAGGGGTTGCCCAGCACCTGATGAAAAGTTCAGGTCTAAGCACTAAACCAAAAACTCATATTACTACCTGGAACATTTGAACTCTGTACAAGTGTGGAACATTTCCTCAGCATCTTTGTGAATTTGACCACTTCTGACTGAGTATTCTGGGAGTAAATGAAATGAGTTGAATCAAAAGAGGGAAAATAGACAATGATAATAAGACAATTATATGTTCTGGATATGAGGATCAACGCATTCACAGTGTTAGTAAAAAAGTTGAAACACTATTAAGCAGAAGAGGTGTGAGTGACCAAATTATAACAGCTCAGTTCAAGACATGATTCTCAAAGGAAACAGTGATCCAAATGCAGAAGATGCTTACAAGGATGTGTGTTATGAACATCTGCAAAATGACCAGTCAAGCTGGTCATGGGGGTGACTGGAATGCATAACTGGATAGGGGCAGAGCTGGTTTCAAACATATGAAAGACCCCAATGAAACTGGGTGGCAGACATCTGACAATGGCAAGCAATACCTGCTTTTTTTACAACATCAACAGTCTGAGCATTGGCTACATCTTTTTTACTCTCTGTGGAACCCACAAGAAGACCTGCCATTCATCAGATGTGAGTATTGAGAATGAAATCAATTATGTTTGCATCAGCTTGCGATGGTGCTCAGCACTGAGAGACATCAAATTGTACAGTGACACAGATGTAGGATCAGAGCATCATCTTCTTCAGGCAGTGCTCCAATAAAACAGAAAAAGCTGACAAAGAATGATGTAAATAGACTGTTTGCAGCAGAAAGACTGATGGAGGCTCCAATTTTGAGGAATTTTCATCTACAAGTACCAAGAGGTTCCAAGCACATTAGTAGGCAAAATATCAGTTTTGAAGAGCATCAAAGTAACCATCAGAATAAGAAGAGGCACTAAAAGGAACAGATGGAAAAGAGCTAAAAGTTGGAAGCTGATAGATAAGAAGAAAGAGTTGAAGATATCAGGCAGAAACTGAACAAAGTTACCAAATGGCTGCAAACAACTATCAAGCTGTCAACAGACATGTGAAAAAGAGTGTTGGAGAGATAAAAAGATATAGATAGAAGGGAAGGTCTGTGAAGCCCAGGAAGCAACAACTAGAAATGATACAAAAACACTGTATCATATAGTGCAAGATCTGATTGGTTGTAGAGGCAATACAAGCTTGCTGATGAAAGATAAGACTTGGAAGATTTTGCTGACAAAAGAACAGAACAAGAGCTGAGTGGACCATTTCAAGGAAACTCTGAAGTAGCTGAAATCATCTGATACCTTCACAGCAGCTAATCAGATGGCAGAACGACTTGAATTTACAAGAGTAACTATTAGTGAAGAGGACGTCATCCAGGTTCTTAAAATACTGAAGGGCAATAAAGCCCCAGGACTGGATCATATCTCAGCTGAGTTGTTGAAGAATGGAGAGAATACCATAGTGTAAGAGCTATTTAACCTAAGAACAATATCTGAAAGAGCTCAAGACATAAATCAAAGTGTTTACATAGGCTTTCTTGACTGTATCAAAGATATTTGGTAGAGTAAGCTATATAAAAATGACAGAATGACAACTGGAACTCAGGATATGTGATAAAGACCGCCAAATAACAAAAATGTAAAGAAAACAAATAGTAGTGGGAAGACTTGAATATGGAAAAACCTCAGATGTTAACCACAGGAAAGAAATTACAGGGTGGCAGTGCTAAGCAGTGATGTGTATAAATACAAGGTTATTATCAATTCAATACACTTGGGGTATATAATTTGTTTACAGTGAGCCAGTCATTGTACAATGACAGGAATATCATAAGTGAGACAATCTCTCATCAGTTTGCAGCACTACCTGTTCAGTTTCTGTGACTGAAGAGGAGATAACCACTCCAAAATGTTTGTATCTCACAGTCTGGATAGGTGGTGCTGCACTGCAGATTTTAGGTGTATTTACACCATTTGTCTACAAGAAATTTTTCCATAACAAAACACAATGAATGGCTTTTTTGCAGATTCAAATATGCCCCAAGCACATTTGAACTTGTACAAGAAAGAGGTTAGGCAGAGCTGTGTATTATTCTCTAGCTTATCTAATCTATACATTGACAAAAACTTCAGAAAAATATAAAAATTTTAGGAGTGTTGCTAAAGATATGAATATAAACAATTTAAGATATGCACATCTTAGTACCCTATTACTTTCAACTATGATGATCTACAGAACTTTGGAATTAAGTGACAAAGGAATGGTCTATGGAATGAAAATGAATGTAAAGAAAACAAAATCAATGGTAATCAGTAAGAAACAACAATTACCAAAAATAAACAGTACAAGTAAGAGAAGTCAATTGATTAGACACAAAAGATGATAGACTTGGGTATATACAATCAGAAAATGAGAACTGCAAAATAGAAATCAACAGAAATATTGATAACCAAAAAATCACTTGATGAAATATCAAACACACAGGCATCAAGAAATGCTAATATGAAACCAGAAAAAGATTATGAAAGTGATATGCATGGGGCTCACTCTGTTCTATTGAGCTGAAACATGGTCATTAACAAAAAATATTATCAAATAGATTACAAGCTTTTGAGATATGGGCCAATGAATGAATGTTGAGAATATCTTGAACAGAGCATGAAACTGATGAAGAAATTAAGAGGAATGCAAAAAGATGAAGTACTAGGAATGGCAAAAACAAGGAAATTTTTTTAGAGGCCATCAAAGATAAAAGTTATTTTGGATTCAATTTAAAATATCAAAAATTTGAAAGCCTTGTGAATGAATAAGGATAGTGCTAGAAGGATTGAAATGAGAAGCTATGGTGTTCCGACTGTTGAAAACAGATGACACCTGATGATGATGATGATGATGATGATGATAGTTGTGGTGGTGGTGGTGGTGGTGGTTTTGGTAGTGGAGGCAAAAAAATCACAATGAATGTAAACAAAATGTAAAGAAGAAGGAAAAACAAGTTGAGGTCCCATTTTAAAATGTTTTTGAGCTCAGTTCTTCAAATATATATTTGTTCTGTTGATATAGACTTGCAATATCGTGAAGGATGACCAAACACTTGTAGTGGCCTATGGGTTTAATATGGTTCAGACTTTGATTTGAGGTTAGTATCTTTTAAACCCTTTCGTTACTGTATTTATTTTGAGATGTCCTGTGTTTCTTTCAATTACTTTAAATATAACAAAAAATTTAGTAAAATAACTTAGTTATTATTCAGCTAGTGTCAGGAACACAAATTGTGACTAAGGTTTGGTGGAAGATTTTGATTCAGAACTTATGAAAACAAGACATTTGTACTCAGAGCCAGTTTCAGCCGGGTTGGTATTGAAAGGGTTAAATGCTGGGATTCAAACACCTACAAATGTTTAATATGATCGACTTGTTTCTGTCTTCATTTATATTCACACACATACAGTTATGGCCAGGAGTTTGGTACATTTTTTTAAAAACTAAAATTATTATGCCCAAGAAAAATTTTATTCAAATATAACTTTGGGCATTTAATTTAAAATTCTAATTTCTAGACCTATGATCCAAACTTTTAGCTATGACTATATATCTTGCTTATTCCAATACTCCAAGGTCACATAGAGATGTTATATTTGTGTGAGGTATGCATAGTAGTTGAAAAATACTGGAAAATAATTTTTGCAGAGTAATTATATATCAAAATAAGAGACTGGAAAAAAATTTATTTGGTATCATTTATTCACTATCACATGTGTTTCACTTACTAATAGGGCTCACAAAAGTGTATCCATAAGAGAAACATGTAAGTCAACTCCTATCAGAAATTCTTCAGACAGATTGCTGATGTTTGTTGTGCACTCCGCTGTTGATATTTGATTACTGTTATTCTGTGTATCTGTGTGTAAAGATCAGTTGGGTTTTGCAGGGTTGTTTTATTTTTACCCTCAACTTAGAAATAGAGAGACATAGTGCTAGATATATAAAATAACTCATTTGGGGCTAGAAATAAAGTGCGAAAACATGAAATTCTTTGACCAGGCACGTGTTTTATGTGAAATCTGTGATGAGCCTGGGGGATACTGATGACCTAGAGCTACCTCTGATAGAATTACGGAAAAATTTGGATAAGTACTGTTTTCACTTTGCTAAAGATTTTCTACTATTTGAAAATAATATGTATTCTTGTTTTTATACTATTCATTTGATTCTTTATAGATTATTTTAATAGATAACTTATTTAACACTATATTATTTAGAAGTTATAGTTTCATTTCAACATAATATTAGAACTTCGATTGGAATAGTGTTGATATATTTTCGATTATTTTTGATTAATATTATTTGATTAATTACTAATCTTTATAGTTTATAATATCGTTAAAGTTTTTTTTTTTTTT
>NC_068981.1:176969676-176978766 GCF_001194135.2 Octopus bimaculoides | reverse complement strand
ATATATATATATATATATATAAAGTAATAAACCGAGGAAAAGAAATCCTTCAAAGGGGTGTGTTAAACATCCAGTTCACTGGCACTTCAGTTGGATGCCATATAAATATTAGTATAATTCAATAATAAAGATAAATTAAATATAAAGATATTTTATTGACATTAAATAATTTATTTATATTACAATATTTCATTAAATACTATGAATATATATAACATAATATAATATTATATAGATAATTATAAAAACAGTAAAAGGCCAACAAATTGTTTCGACTTATATATATTTTTTCAGATAAGCATAATCACAGTTCCATTATATATAAGTCACTTCAGGGTCCATTGGTTCAGAAAGATGTAATTCCGTCTGAAAGGACAACTGGATTGTAAAAATTAATTCAAATGTCTGTGTTATGAGCCTGAGCATTAATTATTCAATCTTAATTCAATTACAATTAAAAAAAAAAAACAACATTTTAACAGACGATACAATCAAGTAAATGCAGTCCACAACCATCAAAATTCACTTCATAATATCTCAAACACATACCAGTTGAAACTATTTCATGTCCAAGATAGTCACTTGTCATCACAGCATACAATAATAATATATGTGTGTATATAAATGTATATAAATGTATATAATTAAGTATCTAAGTCTTCTCCTGCGTGTAACTACAACAAAAAAAAAATATAAACAATGACATCTTCAATACAACAACTCTTTTATCTATTTAAATTAATTAGTATGAAAAAGTTATTGTTTAAATTAACTAATAGTAATCTTCTATATTTATTTTGTATAGTTTATAAATAGTATTCTTATTACAACAATGTTGTTTGTTACTTCTAAAAGTATTGATAAAGTTTAGATTTGCACCGTATATGATCCCTCATTTTGAAAATAATAATATAGATGAGTTCATCAGGGTCATTGCTTGTTGCTTGCTTGGTTTGTATTGATTTCTGTCTATTCTCTAAAATCTCCCTTCCATGGTATGTGAATAACAATCATTTTTTTAAGTAACTTCAGGATCCATTGGTTCAGAAAGAAGAAATTCCATCTGGAAGGACAACTGCATTGTAAATATTAATTCAAATGTCTGTGTTATGAGCATGAGCATTAACTATTCAATCTTAATTCAATTACAATTAAAAAACAACAAAAACATTTTAACAGACGATACAATCAAAATTCACTTCATTATATTTCAAATATATACCAATTGAAACACATGATGGGGGTTCTTTCAGTTTCTCTCAATCAAATTCACTTACAAGGCTTTGGTCAGTCTGGTACCATAGCAGAAGACACTTGTTCAATATGCCATGCAGTGTAACTGAATCTGGAACCATGTGGTGAGGAAACAAACTGCTTACCACACAGTCATGCTCGCGCCAATATTATGACAATGATTTGCCAACATTATTTCCAATAAGGCATCCTCAATAATGTAAGTAAACAAACAAAAGAAGTCAAATTGAAAATACAAAAAATTCTACTTTATCTGAGACCATTGCTTACCTAACTCAGATCATATGAGCCAAATAACATTTAATAGATTGTATATATGTAATATATCTGCCTACTTAATTCGTAAATGTGTTAACTGACAGTAATATATACATATACTTTCAAATATAAATACATTCACACATGCATATAAACATACCATCAAACGTACACGTATATCACATACATATGCTAGGTCAAGAATCCAGCTGTATTCATAGAGACTCATATTTGTTTAGTTTTCTGGCTTAGGGAATACATTTACAAGGTATTTTGGTAAATGACCCAAGAGATTAAGTTCAGTGCCATTTCGTTATAATGGATTTGAATTTGCAATGTTGTTATTTTGTATCTAAAGAGGACATCATTTTGGCATTTTGGCAGAATCATACAAACAGCAGATAAAATGACTTGCAGTATTTATTTCAGAGCTCTATGTTTAAAGTTCAAATCTGACCAAGGTTAGCTTTAATTTTCATCTTTCTGCAGTTGATTAATTATGATTTCTACAGACAAAGAGGATGAAGATCATGATTTTCTTACTTTTTTTTTCTACCTCAATAACTTCCATCCAGCCTGTGCAAAGCATAGAAAAGTGAATGTTGAAATGATGATGATGTTGATTGATTCTTAAGAAGCATTTTCCGAACAGTGGATATTATCAAACATTTTTTTTTATTTTCATCTTCTTCGTATTAATTGGTACCTATTTGATAGATGATGTCTTTCACCAAACACCAACCAACACAAGAAAAGATCATTAATGTTAGTGGCTCTGAAATAACCAGTTAGTTGGTTAGTTAGTTACATACATGCATATATATACACAAGACCATAATCCGAGGCCTCTGCCAGGGGTGTAGCCAGCCCACTTATGCGTACCTTTCCTTCATTGGACACTAAACTCCACTTGCGAAGACTTGTTGAGGCAAGTGAAATCAAAATTATGTTGGTACCTGTACCAGTGGAGCGCTAAGAGCACCGTCCAAGCGTGATCATTGCCAGAGCAGCTGTCTGGCTTCCATGCCAGTGGCATGTAAAAAGCACCATTTGAGCGTGATCATTACCAGCGTCACCTTATAGGCACTTGTGCCGGTGGCACGTGAAAAGACATTTGAGCGAGGACATTGCCAGTATCGCTGGACTGGCTCCTGTGCAGGTGGCACGTAAAATACACCATTTTGAGCGTGGCCGTTGCCAGTACCGCCTAACTGGCCTTCGTGCCGGTGGCACGTAAAAGCACCTACTACACTCTCTGAGTGGTTGGCGTTAGGAAGGGCATCCAGCTGTAGAAACTCTGCCAGATCAGATTGAAACCTGGTGTAGCCATCTGGTTCGCCAGTCCTCAGTCAAATCGTCCAACCCATGCTAGCATGGAAAGCGGACGTTAAATGATGATGATGGTGATATACACTTACATTAATGTATATATTAGCATGTTTCTCATTCAGAATAGTCTTCAGAGATCTTCTATGGGAATATCTAGTCTAAACTCAACACTCATGTTCTACAGCTTAGTAGTAAAGAGCCAGTGTTGTTATTCTTAGTGTTTGAGGACTTGCAGCCTGTTGGGAAATTGGAAGTTGTTAGTTTTTATAGAATATTATTCTGTATGCTTACTTATCAATGTTCAAGTAGGTTGTATATATGCAAATTGGTGTAGAAATGAAAATATTGACACAAGTATATATTGAAATACAACTATTCTTACATGAAAGTTTTCTCTCTCTCCCTCCCCCTCTATTTATCTATCAGTCTGTCTGTCTGTCTGTCTGTCTATCTATCTATCTATCTATCTATCTATCTATCTATCTATCTATCTATCTATCTATCTATCTGTGTATCTATCTACCTTTTACTTATAATATCATTTCACATTGTTAAAATTCATTGCAATTCTTCAAGGTAAAATTTATGTGATATATTAAAAAAGAAATAAACATTTGAACCTGTTGAAATATTTGAAAATTCTTAAACAGAAATTTGGTGATCAAAAGCAGTCTGCAGAAAACCAGACATGATAATAGTTACTCTAATCTATAATCTTTCAGAAATTGATATAGTTCAATTGAAAAAGAATTTGATTTGAGTTTCACAAGAGAAAGTCGAATTTTTGTTGACATCAAGTTTTGTTCTATGGACATGTCATTTTTTTTTTTTTTACCAAAATTGTTATAATGCTCTAAGGATACCTTACTTCAAAACTGATTGTTTAGAGCAGTGGTTCTCAACCCTTTTTTGCCTATGGACCCCTTTGGTTCCTGTTTTACTCAGTGGGTGGGACCCTCATTGCCATTCAGTGTCTAAAAACTCCTACGATATTTTTATGATTAAATATTATGTTTAAATATTAAACAAAAATGTTTAAATATTTTGTGTATTATAGAAACATAACTACCTACCTGTCTGTCTGTCTGTGTACCTGTCTGTCTGTCTGTCTGTCTGTCTGTCTGTCTGTCTGTCTGTCTGTCTGTCTGTCTGTCTGTCTGTCTGTCTATCTATCTATCTATTTGTTTGTTTATCTACCTACCCCTTACTTGTAATATCATATCACGTTAAAATTCATGGCCCTGAAAGGGCCATTTGGACCTCAATTGAAAACCACTGGCTTAGAGCATGGATAAGAAACTCCTTGCCCTTGAGTAATATTTCAGCTGCATCAAATCTGAAACAGCTTGCACATGATGTCTCTAAAACAACCTATTTGACAATAAAAAAAAATGTTTAATCCTTAAGACTAATTAATGTAAGTTGAACAGCTATGAATCCATAAAATTAAGATTCATTATTTTCTCAGCCTGTACGTATCCCTACAAGTTCTGATGGACTTGCAATTCTACCCTGGTACTAAGAAGGTTCCCCACTTCTGATCTTGTGAAAAGCTATTGACTTGATTTGTTTTATCAGATGATAAAATTTGTTTAACCAACTTATGAAAATATGATAACTTAAATGGTATTTGGCATGTAACCAATATAGAACCAGCATAAGAGAAATGGATAACTTATTTGCTTCTGTCGTGAAAATTTTGCCATATTGCTATTGAATATTTTCTGTTTTATTTCTGCCAGTAGCTTGTTTGCATTAACACATTTATTAGTAATGAAAGTGAAACATTAAATAAAAGAAAAATTACAAATCTAGTGAGAAAGGTAGAAGTGATAAAACTAAATACATTAGACTAGCAAAATCTATTTCATATTCAAAATGGCTTCCAGGTTCCTCATAAAAAACAGTTCTGTAATGGAACATGAAAGAAATGGAAAAGTAAAGTGACAATTATTGCTGGTGACAAAAATTCATAATACGCCATAATAGTTGGTAGGTTTAGTCTGAGAGGTTTGTAAAGAGATTAAAAATAAAAATCATAATAATAGATATAGGAAATTGGGTCAATATATCCTGCTTAAAATATTGGAACTGATAAAGACTAGAAAATAAAAAGATAAACAAAATGCTTTAATGATTGAATTATAGTTATAAATTTTGTCCTAAAGCTTAATGGATTCGGTTGCTTTAAAGATACAAATTATGAAGGAAAGCAAGTATGATATTTTAAAATCACTGACATTAGCATACAGAAGAATTAACAATGGTTGGTAGATCTAGAGTAGCTAAAGTAATAACAGAAAATAGATGTATTTATCATGAATTGATCCAAATAAATTAAAACTAATATCAATGTTCTTGTTAAGAATAATTTTACCATGATATTCAACATATTAGGGTCATAAAATATCAGTCAGGATTTCAAAAGACACTTAGTTTGAATCTTGTTAGGATTGTCTTTGTTAACCTTTGGTTGTTCTGGAAAGTTGAAGTAAAATGTCGGATGTTCAATTCAGGGAGGTTATTATCGATTCTTCTCTCCTAAACAGGGTTTATTTATAAAAAAAAAAAAAGAAAAAAATTGTCAACAGGAGTGGCTGTGTGGTAAGTAAGTAGCTTGCTTACCAACCACCTAGTTCCGGGTTCAGTCCCACTGCGTGGCACCTTGGGCAAGTGTCTTCTACTATAGCCTCGGGCCGACCAAAGCCTTGTGAGTGGATTTGGTAGACGGAAACTGAAAGAAGCCCGTCGTATATATATATATATGTTTGTGTCTGTGTTTGTCCCCCCACCATTGCTTGACAATCGATGCTGGTGTGTTTACGTCCCCATAACTTAGCAGTTCGGCAAAAAGAGACCGATAGAATAAGTACTAGGCTTACAAAGAATAACTCCTGGGGTCAATATGCTCGACTAAAAGGCAGTGCTCCGGCATGGCCGCAGTCAAATGATTGAAACAAGTAAAAGAGTATCCACAATCTGTACCTATAAGAAGGAAAAAAGCATGGTGCATTGTAGTAGAATAAGCAAAGAAATGTGATTATTGGACAGAAATGATGTTTACCTTTAGCATTTTATTCTCTTTTCCTTCTTTCTCCCATCTCACACTCTTTGAGATTTTAGTTGTGTGTGTGCGTGCATGTGTGTTTATTTCTATGAATATTTATGTTAAGGAAAGAGATAGACAAGGAGAGGTAGTCTTTTATGAATAGGATTTAAGCCACAGGAGAATTTAAGCTTTGTTTCTCAATACAGTTTAAGAATGAACTGAAGAAACATTTATCAATATCATGAACATTTTGAATGACACCCTTTGTTGATCTGCTCAAAAAAATCTGTGCTAAAACGAAAACAAAAATAGTCACACATATATGTATATACATACATAAAACTGTATTATCTTTATATATAAAAAAAAAAATCTTTTAGCAGCTGGAAAAATGACATTCTGATTGGAACAAAACATCTTTCAAGTGTAAACAGTTGTATCATACGGTTGGATACTTGGAAAAAATAAACTCTTCATGGATCAATGGACTTAAACAGATCACAACCTTTGTAGATTATGCAGTAACTGTTGGCATACTAACCCCTTAGTTTGGAGGTGTTTTGTATTAGAGGTCAACCAATTGACACACCTGCCATCCTTTAGAAGAAAAACCAAAGAAAAAAGGAGAGTAAATCAGGACCCTCAGCTCAAAATAGGAAGGCAAAGAAGAAAAAAAAAAAAAAATAAGCATTTCTAATTTAGCATGAAAACAAAGGATGTTTTGGGAGAAGGAAGAATTATGCATTCTATTTAGTGTATGTGTGTGAGGTGGAGGTGTAGAAATAGATTTAGTAGGGATGGTGAAAGATGGAAAAGCTGATTTAGTAAGATGATGAGGCCAGCAAAGCAAATTTGCAATAAGGAATGCAAATTAATAGCACTTCTGCCTTCCCAGCCCCTTTCAGAAATTCAGAAAATAAATTAACCTCATCTCTTCTTTAGAGAATCATGATATGTGTAGTGTTTACATGAAATGCTTATAGTTTGAGTCATGCATTCACTGGGATATTACAATTACATTTTTATCCTATCATATAAACTGACAGCAGTGTTGTTAACTGCTTAAATAGCCAAGTTGATGCCTCAGACAGTGTTATTGACCAGTTGCTTGATAGCTTACTTTTTGATTTCATACTTTGTCTTTAGATGACATAGCTCTTATCCCCCAAAGCTGACAAAAATGGGTATTAATATAAATTGTAAACACTGTTATATGAATGGGAAACAGCTAGACCATAACCCACACTATCAATCTGTGAAATACCATCATGAATTTGATTAGATGTTGCCTGCCCATTAGTTAATTATTAAAACTAATTATGGATAATCCACAGCAATTTAGATATTAAAAAGATTTTGAAAAAAGACATGAACTGAGCATTTGACTGTTGCTAAAGAGTTTATATTAGAGTTTCTTTGTATAAAGATCCAGTGCTAAGAAGCAATAAGCACCAATAAGACATCAGATAAACATGAAGAATCAATATTTTCTTCTTCTATACAGGGCAGCCTGCTTCAGAATTCTTGATAGAAGAGATATTTCACTTATGATTTAAGAGCTGCTAATGTTCTTGTGAAAAATCTGTATGTTACAACAACCTGTTTCAGATCTATATTTAAGAGATGAGGAATTATGTATATTATTTACATTATTTACATTTGACAGATATTTGTCCTCATCTTGTTTGTTGTTAACACAACATTTCGGCTGATATACCCTCCAGCCTTCATCAGGTGTCTTGGGGAAATTTCGAACCTGGGTTCTCATTCTTAAGGTATTTTTCAATGTTATTATTATTATTATTCAGGTCACTGCCTGGAATCGAACTTGGAATCTTGTGGTTAGTAACCTGTGCTCTTAACCACTATGTCACATGCCCGTGGGCATATGGTGTAGTGGTTATTCTGTGAATATAAAGCCATACTCTTGTAGGTATGAAAAATAGTGAAAAGAAAAGAGAGAGAGAGAGGAACTAATGCTAAATATGGTAAGCCTTTTCCTACCATATTCTAATCAGTTGAAGTTTCTCCAGTAATGAAAGAAAAATAAATGTTAATGATTATTCTTATCAAAAGAAAAGGGAGACAACTTCAAAATCAAAATTGATTAGAAACTGAATGGGAGCATGTAATGTGAAATGAATCAGCAGTTAAGAAGTTTGCCTTGCAACTACATAAATCCATAAAGATTGTCTTTACTTTGTGATTTGGACCTTTCTGGAACAATATTACTATCCCATTTGACTGCACACAGCATAATCCTTGTAATCATTCAGAAGAAGTAAGAATGTGTGCAGCTTGGAAATTTGGGGTTCATTACTTATTTCTTTATTGCCCACAATGGGCTAAACATAGAGGGGACAAACAAGGTCAGACAAATGGATTAAGTCGATTATATCGACCCCAGTGCATAACTGGTACTTATTTAATCGACCCCGAAAGGATGAAAGGCAAAGTCAACCTCGGCGAAATTTGAACTCAGATGAAATACCACTAAGCATTTCGCCCGGCGTGTTAACATTTCTGCCAGCTTTGCCGCCTTGTCTGCCAGCTCGCCCGCCTTCTGGGTGTTCATTTGGGGTTCATTACTGGCTATCATATAAAATAAGTTCAGTGACCGAGAGGATCCAGCCTGAGACTGCTTCCAGGCACTCACAGGCCATGTGCATTCATGCATCCCTCTTTCAGTCTTACTCAAGCTGAAAATGAGAGATGACCACCTACCCATATTGGCTTGTGTTGAGTATGGTGTATTTTGGATCACCATTGGATCCCTCCTTGGCAGAATTTGAACACAGAATGCAAAGATAGATGAAATGCTGTTAAGAATTTTGCCCATCATGCTAACAATAATAATAATAATAATAATAACCCTTTCTACTATAGGCACAAGGCTTGAAATTTGGTAGGCGGGGACTAGTCGATTACATTAACCTCAGTATTTCATTGGTACTCAATTTATCGACCTTTAAAGGATAAAAGGCAAAGTTGACCTCGACGGAATTTGAACTCAGAACATGAAGCTGGGTGAAATGCTGCTAAGCACATCGTCTGGCAGGCTAACAATTCTGCCAGCTTGTCACCTTAATAATAATAATAATAATAATAATAATAATAATAATAATAATAATAATAATAATAATAATAATAATGATGATGATGATGATGATGATGATGATGATGATGATGATGATGATGAT
>NC_068981.1:176965382-176969523 GCF_001194135.2 Octopus bimaculoides | reverse complement strand
ACAACAACAACAGCAGCAGCAACAACAACAACAACAACAACAGCATTTCATCCAGCATGATAATGATTCTATCAGCTTGCCACAGCAACAAGAACAAAAACAGTATCAGCAGCAGCAGCAGCAGCAACAACAACAACAACAACAAAAGCAACAACAACTACAGCAGCAACAGCAGCAGCAGCAGTAGCATTTTATCCAGCATGCTAATGACTCTACCAGCTCGCCACAACAACAATAATTGTGATTTCAAATTTTGGCACATGGTCATCATTTTCGGGAGAAAGGCTAGGCTGATTACATTGAACCTCCAGTAATCAACTGGTACTTATTTTACCAACCCTGAAAGGATGACAGGGCAAAGTTGACCTCACCAGAATTTGAAGAAAGCGGCTAGCTGGCAGAATCGTTAGCACGCCGGGCGAAATGCTTAGCGGTATTTCGTCTGCCATTACGTTCTGAGTTCAAATTCCGCCGAGGTCGACTTTGCCTTTCATCCTTTCGGGGTCGATAAATTAAGTACCAGTTACGCACTGGGGTCGATGTAATCGACTTAATCCGTTCGTCTGTCCTTGTTTGTTCCCTCTATGTTTAGCCCCTTGTGGGCAATAAAGAAATGAGAATTTGAACTCCAACATAAAGATGGCTGAAATGCCACCAAGCATTTTGCCCAGCATGTTAATGAGTCTGTCAGCTCACCATCTTAACAACAACAACAACAATAATACTAATCTTGAAATGATGACAGTAATAATTGTATCAAAAGTGCATTTGTCTTTAATGATATTGATTTTAAAATCTTTAACAAGAAATAAATGGCAGAAAAATAAAAATAACAAAAATAAAAACTCAGAAAAACAAAGCAAAACAGTTATAATAATTTGAGCTAAACAGTCTTTTTTTAAAATTATGTCTTTCATTGGAATGTTTTTCAGAGGAAGGTAACAAGAATCAGAAAGAAATACAAAAAGATGGAAAGAAAAAAAAAGAAAGAAAAAATATAAATCTGAATAAATGAAGAAAGAGATCGAATTGGCAGAAATGGCAAGAGGAAAAGGACAATTGAAGTGAGGTTACATGAACTATTCAGAAAGAAGAATAGGATTAAGCTGTCCAATCTGTCATTAGATTTGCTGGTATCTTATTATGTTAACTTAGCCATAGCCTTTTTAAGAGTATAGCAACCTTAATTCTTCCAGTATGGCCGATAACATTTAAAATGTTTAGTCACCTGATGACAGATATTAAATGTGTGTGTGTGTGTGTGTGTGCGCGTGTGTGAGTGTGTGTGTGTGTGTATGTATATACATGTACATGACTGCTGTTCTATCACCAATCACTTTAAGTTTTAAGCTAAACAAGTGGTTCTCAGGTGGTATATCAACGAAAAACTGAATATTTTGGAAATGAATTTGTGTGTGCGTGTGTGTGCAAAACACATGAGTCTAAAAGAGAGGGTAACAGAGAAAAAAGTACTCCATAACAAAGGTGGAGTATTATATTTATTGAAGCTAACACTACATTTCAGAACTCTAATTTTATTGTCCCTGGTCTTCTAACAGAATATGAAAAACTTTCATACTTTGAGGATTGGAGACAGGAAATCGAGTCATAAGAGAGAGGTATGTATGTATGTATGTATGTGTGTGTGTGTGTGTGTGTGTGTGTGTGTGTGTGTGAGGGCGCATGACTTAGTGGTTAGGGCATTGCACTCACGGTCTAGCAATTGTGATTTCAATTCCTAGACTGGGTGGTATGTTGTGTTCTTGAGCAAAACACCTCATCCCATGTTAATCTGTAATCACTTTGACACCTGACACATGGTACATTGTGCACCTGTTCAAACAACATTGATTTGATGGAGAGAGTGAGGTAATGTTCAGCACAAACATTTGATTATACTAAACAAATCATTTGTGCAGATCGTTCAACAAAAGCCAAACACACATGATATCTTCAATGGGAGAGTCGATCATGTATGTATGATGTATGTGTGCGTGTGTCATCATCATCATCCTCATCATCGTTTAACGTCCGTTTTCCATGCTAGCATGGGTTGGACGGTTTGACCGGGGGTCTGGGAAGCCAGGAGGCTGCACCAGGCTCCAGTCTGATCTGGTAGTGTTTCTACAGCTGGATGCCCTTGAATTCTTTTCCATGTTCATATACAGTACACTTGTTTCCTAGAGCAGTGAGGTGCACCTTCTTATAGTATCTGTTTGTGACAAAATGATCTAGGCTTACTACCAGCTATATTCTTCAAAGTGGGTGCTGAACTGAATACTTTACACATTGGCTGCTAGGCTAATATTCTGATAGCTTGACTACATGTGGTTCTCTATATGAGACTGTATGTGGTTCTCATTGCATAAGTCAAAACAAGACAAAAATTGGAACAATAATAATCTTGAGTAAAAGCTCTGGCTTTATTTATTCATGAAAGTGATTAAGCTAATAAACACCTCACTTTCAATGTCCTTTCTATATTCTAGCAGTAAAACACTGTAATTTTTTTATTCTTCAGAAAGGGGTAGGATGAAATTAAAAAAAATTTTTTTAGCCAGGAAAATGTCACAGGTGCATCAAACCCTTTCCTCCACATCAGTCTTTGGTGATGTGATAATATTTATTGTAAAATGAAGGAAATGTTGGATCAGAATCAAACCATTTTTTGCTTTGAGACTTCTGGTAGTTAGAGGTTTTGTCTGAAATGTGTGATTTTTATTTGTAGTTTGAGCAGAAGAATAGATCTGCTTGTTAAATGACACCTGATGCAACAAGTAGTCTTAGCTATGAAGAGAAATAGATGTTCTTTCATAGTTGATGAGATCTGAGGAAAACTGATAGAAATAGAAAATATAAAAGAAAAAAAAAGAGAGGTATATAAATAAGAATTTTCTTCTTGTATGCGATGAGCACCAACTTGGTTTCTTTGAATAATGTGAGGCTGTTGAAGGAGCTTTTTGAAGACCGAGTGCAACCTACAATCTAGAGACTGATGTTTCTTCTCTGCTTCTTTGATTGGATTTGAAGTACAAAGAAAAGAATGTATAGTGAGAAATATACAATTTAAGAGGGGATAAAGCTCTTGATAATAGAAAATAGATAATTAATAACAGGAGGAGTAAATCAGACTCTTGAGTGATCAGAGCATGTGTTGCTTCTATAAAAACTTGTGGAGAAATACTAAGAAGATAGTTGCAATACAATAAAAAAAAAGAAAAGAAAAGAAAAAAGAATAGATAAATAATAAAGTAAACCATATGGGAAGTGTTATAATTTGTCAAAGACGAGTTATATTAAAGCAAGTTCTTTTTATTTATTGAATTTAATAGGAGAAATATTAAGCCCTTTATTTGTGTGACAAAATAAGAACAGTTTGTTTACTGTTTTAGCTATGATAACCACAATATAACAAATCCTGTTTTACTTTCTGACAAACATCTCAGAATCTTGGAAATATTCCTAATTGTCAGAATGAATTCTAACTGAAAAGTCAATAACATTTACTTCATTAGGGCTATTTTCACAGCTGTCTCTGTTCTTCTGTTATGAAGAGATAGTGTCTGTTATGTTGAAATAAAACCTATAGATAACAACAGTAAAACAGTGAGCAGATAGACCAAAGCATTAAGCATATGTACGTGTTGTAATTATTTTCTTCATATTCATTTAGACATATTTTAAGTAAGAATAAAATTGTTGTTATTCATTGACTTAACTATGTTTCATATGAAATGAAACCTTATGGTTAACAAATAAACAGAATGAAGAACATAAGACTGACAAATAAACAAATGACAAATTTCCAAATTAGAGTCAATTTAAAAATGTGAACAAAGAAATTCAACACGCTACTGTGTTAGGTCCTTAACAGTATTTTTGTTGTGTATACTTTCAGAATGCTGGTTCCACACCATCTTAATAAATGAAAGGTAAATAAAGTTATTGATAAGAACTGTTTGACTGGAAATGGTTTATTGTTGTTATGGAATTTGTTGCTGTTTTTCCAATCTTTTTTTTTGCCACATAAAAACAAAGATTTTGTTTATTTATTTCTACTCAAAGCACCCTTTACATACTTTTACTACAAGAAGACGAGTTAAGATTTAAAAGTTAGTCTTTCACAAATCACAGATTTTTA
>NC_068981.1:176960812-176964811 GCF_001194135.2 Octopus bimaculoides | reverse complement strand
TATGTATATATATCTATGTATATGTATATATATATACATATGTATGTATGTATGTATGTATGTATGTATACTTTCATTGTGTAAAGTTGGGGCAGAAAAAAATGATGGTTGTTTGAGAGTGAGAAAGCAGAGGTTTGAAGAGATAAACAAAAGATAAATAAAGTATTGTTTGGTTGCAAGGTTTTCCTTTCCTTTTTTTATTATTGTTTTATAGTTACTGGTGTATCATTTTCTTACATTTTCCATTGTGTTTTTTTTCAATTTAAGTTTTTCTGAAGTAGGATGACATAAGAAAATGGACATAAAATAGTTATACTTTTTTTTTCTTTTCTTTTCTTAATATATTGTTTGCTTGTGTGTGTGTGTGTTTACTAAGAAGGGTGATGAGTACTTTAGAAGGCAGGTTGAGAGAATTTTGTCATGATTTAAAATTACTCTAGGTCAACAGAAAATATAAAGAACTGAAAGCAGGTAGACATTTGCAAGGAAGTAGCCTTGTTACCAGGTGAAGCAATTTCAAGAGGGTGGACTGCTTCAGAATAATCACAGTGTATGTGATGACATGCATACATGAGACTGTTTAATATCTGTTCATGTAATACTGTGATTGTGAAAGAGATGTTGTTTGTATAACTACAAAAGATGACCACGGATCAAGGTTACCAGAATGTAATAGAGTGTACATATGTACACAGTGTGAGATTTGACAGGTGTAGGTAAATTTTAAAATGTATTTTACTGTTGTTACATATGTCTCAGACTTGTGGCATTGATCTAAAGATTGGTGATGTGTGTGTGTTTACTTACTTTTGAACATAGTCGTAACATTAATGACATGACTCAATTCATTAATTTAAAGGAAAAAAAAAATTATTTTGCCTTTTCTTTTAATACTATTCAGATTAATATAAATAACTCTTGATGTCAGAATAAATCTAATAGATGAGGTCTTAATTATAATTTCTTTCAGTTTCCTTATCTCTTTTCTCTCTTTTTTCATATTTTCTTAGTACTATAGGTTAAATATTTCCTAATATTATATATCTATGTATCTTAATTAATTTGTGAGAGGATATAACCAGCTGAATTGGTAGAGTAACTCTTCAGCAGTTGAAGAAACAATGGTTCATATCTTATCAATGACATTTTACTACATTCATGATAAAGACATTGAATTAGTTTGGTATGCTTAGGTGTTAAAGAATACTGTAGGAAATACAGTTCACTACTATAAATTATTGAGAGCTTCATTAATATAAGAAGTAGGAGACATGTATAAGTATTCTCAATATGGACTTGCATCAAGACTTTTTCTGCAAATCATGTTTATTCTATTTTCAGTTTTTAAAATTCTTCTAATCTCTCAATCAAACAACCCATATTTCCAAACTCCTTGTTATTTGGATGATTGAAAATGGAAAAATTTGGTAATGACACATCATCATCATCATCATCATCATCATGATAATAATAATAATAATAATAATAATAATAATAATAATAATAATAATAATAATAATAATAATAATAATAATGATGATAAAAGTGAGAATTACTGAACTTGAATTTCGCTCTCAGCTTGAAATATTGCCAGTACATCATTTTTATACAATGATAAAGAGTTTTCATAATTGAAAACTATCGCATTTATGAAAAGACACTCTACTCTAGTGTAAACAATTTTAACCTTTTTGATACCAATTGGTCTGAGAATGCTTCTGGTTTTATGGTACAAACTTCTTGTGTTACTGAGATTTAAATTCAAAACCTTCCATCAAAATTTCATATCGCCTTGATAGTTACAGAGTTATTTTATTAAATTCATTGTTATTTTCAAAATTAAATAAAACAAAGGCAATATATTTCAACAAAAATATGGTAGCAAGTTCAGCTCAGAATTATAACAACTCAAATTTACAGCTATATACAAACACAATTAAATATTAAAATAAACAGTTACATCTTGAAAGCAAAGCAGTCCTATCCTGCATTCGAGACAATAATACAGGATTTCAGACTTAGATATCCTGAGGAACATTTAGATGGTAATGACCTGGTTCTCGTTGTTCAATCTATCAAAGTGCAGCAGAAACAAAAATCTTAACCCTGAAATAATCATCTAGAGCAGGGGTTTTCAAACTTTTTGACTTGCGAACCCCTTTATATTTCAGGCTTTACCTTATGAAATTTATACATAAATATTTGCTTAAAATAACATATATTTTTACATTTATTTATTTAACAGTATTTAACAAATAGGTTTATTGTCAATTAAAAGATTTCGATTAAAAAACATATTTAAAATCAAATTACCCATAAAAAGTATTTGCTGTCCACGGACCCCCTGTCTTGTCCTTGCGGACCCCCTGTGGTCCGTGGACCACAGTTTGAAAACCCCTGATCTAGAGTACAAAGGCTTAACAGTCAACCAAGCAAAGATCAAAGTTCTTATAACAGAGAGCAGACAATCCCAGTGTTATTACAGAACTGAATAACTTACCAAGTAATAAGAACGCGATATTGTGTGCTCAAATATTGAACAAATGATGCAGAACACAAATGATGCAGTAGCATTTCTGGTTGACTGACAGAGAGCAGGACTTCAGATGTAGAGCAATAGTGAGCACCAGCAGTAAGATCTACTATGATATAAAGTCTATGAACTGCTCAGAGGGCTTGCCAACCAATGCTAGCATAGAAAAGCAATTGTTGAAACAATGATAATGAGCTTTCCTAGAGGCTGATAGGAATCTGGGGATTTTTGTAAACTCTGCTTGCGATAAAAGTTCTTCTCAGCTAATATCACGCTTTTTTTTTCTTAAACCCTCTGTCCATTTCAGTTTTAATGAAGAAAGAAGGTTGAGTGCATTTGTAAATCTAAATTTTGCATCTGCCACTGAATGAAGATGCTTACAGTTAGAGTGTTATTCCTAGCACAGAATATGTTTCCTCATCATTTAACAACCACTTTCCATATTAGCATGAGCTGTACAGTTCCACAGGATCCAATAGGTAAGAGGAACATATCTTACCTCAACACATCAATTTTGGAGTGGTTTCTGTGACTGGATACCCACCCTCTTTTTTTTCTTGTATCTCAATAAAACAGATATTAAATTTCAAGTAATAAGAAGTGTCTGATGAAAATATATAACAGTGTTTCTAATAGGATTTGAACTCAGAACTAATAGGTCAGGAATTATGTAACTTAACCAATAAGTTTCTAACATACTATTTTTTTTAAAAGTTATTTTGATGGTCTGATATCGTTAATGCTATACAACCAGTGAAATTATGTTAAATGCTTTATATAAACAAACAGAAAATAAGTGCAGCTAACAGATTTGATTTAGACATTGCTGTTGGTGTTGTTTCCTTGGAAACACAGTGTTTGTAGTTTCTCAATGTGGCTTTATTGCGATGATATTTTCTCTCTCTTTTATCACCTGTTCTACTAAATTCCCCCACTTTCCCCAACCACAATTTGCCTTTTGAAGTAAGTGTGTCACCTAATGACTTCATATTAGTTCACAATACTGCTGACCAAACAACTAGACATCTGGTACAGGAGAAGATTACACACTTGTACATAATTTGTTGTGTTAAGGGTGTGTCTAACTTTTACTTCTATTCACCAGTTATCTAGCCCAGAGGCTTTTACTATCGCTGCAACAAACCTTGCTCAGCAAGAGTCTTTCATTTCTTTGTTCAAAGTCAATTATTTCCCTACAATTTTGTTCTATCTTCTTCATGACAGAAAAAAAAAAGAAAAATCAAAAGAAAGAAAATAAACAACAACAATTATCATAGATAAATAAATATTACTCTATTTTCTCATTAATATAAGATAGTTTATTTCTTTTCCTGTTTCATGTTTTTTAGTTGGGGGAGGCGTCTTTTGTCAGGGAGGTGAGTACAGTATATATAAAAAAAAAGTACATAATAAATTGTCTTTGTTCACTCTGGAAAAAAAAAAATCACATCAATTACTATAGTACC
>NC_068981.1:176959744-176960640 GCF_001194135.2 Octopus bimaculoides | reverse complement strand
AAAAGAAAATATAAAAAATCTGAATCTAAATACTAACAATTCCGAAAGTAGTTTTTATTTATATTATTATCGAAACTAAATTATTGTCTATATTAGTTTGAAACAACAAGTGTCAAAGAGAGGAAAAGACCTGAAATACTTCCGCTCTGGTGACCTTTTATTAAATGTACAGAAGAGATATCAAATAAAACAAAATTCTTCCTGAGAAAATTAAGACCGAACCAGGAGTATAATTCTTTTGATATGATGTGTAGTATTTTCCTCTGCCACATCACTTTGAATAATTTTTGTGGTAGTTGTTGTTGGTGATATGTGGATCCCAGGACAACCCTAATCGAGAAAATCTATGTGCACAAGTATTACACGCACACATGCACACACACACACACACACACACACACACACCAAATTAAATGCACAACCGATGCTGATGTGGGTGGGTCTTGTCATGTGTGTGTGTGTGTGAATGTGTGTATATTATATATATATATATATATAGCAAAATCCTGATGGCACCTGTACCAGTGGAGCACTAAGAGCACCGTTCGAGCGTGATCGTTACCAGCGTCGCCTTTCTGGCACTTGTGCCGGTGGCACGTGAAAAGTCATTCGAGCGAGATCATTGCCAGTGCTGCTGGACTGGCTCCTGTGCAGGTGGCACATACAATACACCATTTTGAGCATGGCTGTTGCCAGTACCACCTGACTGGCCTTCTTGCCAGTGGCACGTAAAAGCACCCACTACACTCTCGAAGTGGTTGGCATTAGGAAGGGCATCCAGCTGTAGAAACTCTGCCAAATCAGATTCGAGCCTGGTGTTGCCATCCGGTTTCACCAGTCCTCAGTCAAATCGTCCAACCCATGCTAACATGGAAAGTGGACGTTAAACGATGATG
>NC_068981.1:176958538-176959180 GCF_001194135.2 Octopus bimaculoides | reverse complement strand
ATATATATATATATATATATATATATATACAGGGTGGTCCAAAAGTAGGTTTACAGTTATCATGTAGGCACTTTAAATTTCTTTTAAAACTTTTTACTACATTTAAATTTTTATCTTACAATTAACTAAATTACCATACAATAATGGTTTCATATTTTTTCTGTAATTAAGATCTAAACTGTTAATATATGAATATGAAAGAGATAGTTGAATAACTGTAAACCTACTTTTGGGCCACCCTGTATATATATATATATATATATATATATATAAAGGGTATATGGGAAGGTGCATGACTCAGTGGTTGGAACATCAGGCTTACAATCGTGAGGTTGTGAGTTCAATTCAAGGACTAGGCTGTGTGTTGTGTTCTTGAGCAAGACACTTTATCTCACATCACTCCAGTTCATTTGTCTGAAGAAATGAGTTGCAATGTCAATGGTGCCAAGTTGTATCGGTCTTTGCCTTTCCCTTGGATAACATCAGTGGTGTGGAGAGGGGAGGCTGGTATGCATGGGTGACTGCTGTTCTTCCATAAACAACCTTACCTGGACTTGTACCTCAGAGGGGGAGTTTCTAGGTGTAATCCCATGGTCATTTGTGACTGAAAGAGGTCTTTACCCTTTAACCTTTATATATATA
>NC_068981.1:176948033-176958517 GCF_001194135.2 Octopus bimaculoides | reverse complement strand
TATATTATCATCATCATTTAATTTCTGTCTTCCATACTAGCAAGAGTGGAAGATACTTGCCTGAGGTGCCATGCAGTGGGACTGAACCCAGGACCATGTAGTTGAGAAGCTGACATTTTCCCACACAGCCACGTATATATATATATTTCTTTACATGTTTATGTGAAGAAATTAATATGCAACAAAATATTTGACAATCTGAGAATCTACAATAGAAAAAAAAATGTATAATTATAAAAAGATTCTCTCTTGGAATTTTGCAGCTGTGTTTTTTTCGTTCTTAAGATTTTCAAAACTAGGACAAAATGAATGTTCAAAATTTTCTACGATTCTACTGTCTTGTTGACTTTCATATGAAGATATATATCAAACTTAAACAAACAAAAACTGGGTACTTTTACAGTTATCTCATTTCATTTTACATTTTGCTTCCTTATGAATTAGTTCAGATATATTGTGAGCTCACTATGACGCCAATATCATGGTTGTAATCCAGCTTTTAACCAAATAGTCAGGTACGGATCAAGCCAACCAAGTAATATTTGTAACTCAGCAGAGTGCCTCTTAAGAATTCTGGCTTTATCAACAGACAGATCAGTTAAGTTAGACAAACTTGCCTTCAACCATTTTATTTTATTTTATTTTATTTTATTTATAATAGAGTAGCCCCCTAGTGAGATGAATCAATGACAATGACCTGGATTCAATTCTTAGTTGTAGACATTTGCGTTCAGTTGGCTGGCTAAAGCCCTTCTAAAGACATCATTGTCACATGCCTATTCCCCTTTCTTATAATATTTATTAACAACAGAAGCAGCATTAATACTAATAGGTAATATTTATCCGCACTAAAACATGGATGTTCTGTTCGAACAAACTATACCGCAGTAGTCACCATGAGAGAAACTCATATTGGCTTTTTTAGTGCAAAATGTACTCTTGTTTATATTGCTAGTAGGAAGATAAATCCTCACTATCTCCAGCACCGAGACCACCGGATCACATGATTCTGACCTTGTTTGGTCATGTAAAAAAAAAAGTAATATCATGTATAATGTTATCATCATCATTATCATTTAGCATCTGCTTTCTATGCTGGCATGGGTTAGATGGTTTGACTGGAGCTGGTAAGCTGGAGAGCTGCACCAATTTCCTGTCTGATTTGGTATGGTTTCTACAGTTGAATGCCCTTCCTAATGCCATCCACTCTAAGAGTGTAATGGGTGCTTTTTACAGGCCACCGGCACTTTAAATATTCTAGGATTGTCATTCAATACTCTTTTATCCTTTTACAGGTTTCAGTCAGTGTTTTGCAGCTATCCTAAAGCACCACTTTCAGGGATTTAGACAACCATATTGACCACAATGCTTATTAAATCCTTTTGATACCAACCTGTCCCAAACCACCCCTGTTTCTATGTTACAAGTTCTGTTTTTACATTTAACTAAATTAAACCTTTCCATCAAAATTCCATGTGAATTTGTGTTCTGACTACAGTTGAAGAGTGACAAAGTTATTTAACTAAATTCTTCATTACTTTCAAAATTAATTAAAACAAAGCATTACATGCTGACAGAAATATGGTGACGAAAGAGTTAAGTCTGGTAAATGTTTTTGATTTCTATATATTGAATCTTCTAAGTCAGGAGGGACATAACAAAAACAACACCAGTTTTTAGACTGATATAAATGTAAAAATAGGTACACACACACATACACACAAACATACACACACAAATATACACATATGCAATGGGCTTCCACACAGTTTCCTATTTCTTTACTGCCCACAAGGGGCTAAACATAAAGGGGACAAACAAGGACAGACAAATGGATTAAGTCGATTACATCGACCCCAGTGCGTAACTGGTACTTAATTTATCGACTCCGAAAAGACGAAAGGCAAAGTCGACCTCGGTGGAATTTGAACTCAGAACGTAACGGCAAACGAAATACCACTAAGCATTTCGCCCAACGGGGGTAACGCTTCTGCCAGCTTTCCGCTTCCACAATGTTTCTGTCAACCAAATTCCACTTACACAGTACACAGTATGCATCCTGTCTTGGCTATTGGAACTATCGTATGTGTTGGATGAGAAAAGGGGCCAAAGGTCAAATGTAGTGAGGTCCTGATTTGGGAGTCCCAACGTTTTGAGGAATGTGGAATCATCTCTAACCACTATTGCTCCCAGGCCAATTGTGATCCATAGTAGTACAATTGTGATCCATAGTAGTACATTTATATCAGTCTAAAAACTGGTGTTGTTTTTGTTATGTCCCTCCTAACTTAGAAGATTCAATATATAGAAATCAAAAACTTGTCAGGGCCCCAGCTATGGGTAAATGGAATCCAGTGCTGTGAATATGGGAATAAACAGCCCTGGGCCAAATTGCAGGTGTCCCCTTGGCAAAGCTTAGCACTTGGTAACCACCTGAGCCAGGGTTATGCTGAAATTATGAGGTACATCATGGTAGATATGAACCATTTTGGCAGATGAACTTATTGAGTCAATGGCAAGTATCACCAGATGCTGAGCATATGAACAGTCAACAAACTATCAATGGCCAGGATCAGCCAATTCATTTAGCAAACTACTGCTATGATTTGTATTCATATGGTATGTGCAGATGAGATATTCAGCTATCAAAAGATTAATATGACTTAATGGTCTGGGCATATCACCCAGTCTGATAATGAAGGTGAGGTGATTAGCAGCATAAATGAAGTGAATTGGCTTAACCCAGTCCCCAATGTCAGCTCCATGTTTGAGACCTTGGCACAGTAGAAAGAACATGACATTACACTGTGTAACAAAATAATTTTTTTTTGGGTCTTTGGTTAGTAAGTGTTATTTCCTATTTGCTTCTATCTAGAAATCAAAGGAAATGACTACTATTCCCTTCAAACTTTGATTTTATGACCTGGACACCAATGTTTTGAAACCGGCCAATTTTCCATTACATTTCAGACAGATTCAGCACTGAATTACTGAAGCAAAAATATTGCAAATATTCTGCACAAGACCACAGATTTGCTTGTCAGTTGATTGCCCTTAACCACTTGAGCATGTCCCTTAGTGGCTGACAATATGTGCGTCTCTGATCATGAGCAGGAGTAGTTGGGGAGAATCATGGCCATGTGCTGAGAGAGATTCCTTAGGGTTTAAACAAATGTAACACAAAGTAAGTTTGAAGGAAATATCAGCCATTTTTCATACTTTCTACGGGTAAACAAAAATAAAATAAAAGTTGCTACCCAAGAACAAAAATCGTGTTACACAGTGTTATTAGGTAAAATATGAAAAGCCAAAACTTTGTTGGTGCATTGAATAGCAATCACATATCATTAAAGTGAGCAGCTATTGTGTGAAGTATTACATTTTGGTAGACAGTTAAATCTTCAAGACATGAACTGCATCCAGTAGAACTCTGGTTTGGGAGTTCCAGAGTTTTAGGGAATCCAATATAATTATGAACTTATGATAAACCAAGATACTGTACAGTCATTCACTACTGGAATACAGTACAGTTCTGAACTATCATGATACAATCATGATATACTAAGATATGGTACAGTCATCAACTACCACAGTACAGTACAGTCACAGTGTATCTAAAATGCATTACAATTTTAAACAAGCATGATATTGTAGTCACAAGCTACCATGTTCTGGAAAGATGTAGAATTATACTGATATTTGTACATCACCAAAACTATAGAATGATATAAGACCAGAACAATTTAAAGTGCTATAATTATTCATTGCCATAGGAAACCACAATGATTCAATGATTTAATATGGCTACATGACCTCAATGGATGAGTACATAACAATATGAAGTGTTAATGATTTGTGCAAAACTGTTAAGTGCACCGGCTTACATACAATAAATAGTGCAGGGAGTGTGTTGACAAGAGTAGAGTAACATAGTAATGCCATTTGTCTGCAAGTCAAAAGATACCATTCATTCATCTTGTTCAAGCTGACTTTATCTATCACAAGAAGCTAAACTGAATAGGAAAACAACATACTTACTAACAGAAGTTGTTTACTGAAGTGTGAGCATCAACAGCTACAAAAGGGCAGTTTCTCTTTCAATCAATCATTTAAGGATGTAGACATCTTAGTGGACTGTTTAAGTTAAGTATAAAAAATGAATAAATGACTGGAGAGTGTGGAAGAAATTGAAGAAAATGGCTTTCCAGCTATATCACACATCAAGAAAAATGAAGTGAATGGCTTGGAATTAATATGTGTAATATTCTTCAGTTATCATTCAAAACTTGTACTAGAATTTCCTTCAGGTGGGTGTGGGTAATCTTTTAATGCAAAAGAAAGAAACTGGCGCCATGCAGTTCTTGGTTGAGAATGATGATGTTGAGAAAGCTGAGGCCATATCACAGAATTCTCTGTGATGTTGGTTTTCTCATTCAAAGAGGGTATCATAAATTTTCAAACAGAATTTAAATGCATCATACTAAGTCACCAATTAAGGATGCAGTTGTTATTCTGCTCTTTTGAAATATATCAATAAGTAATAGCAATTAAGTAATATATTTTAATTGATTAGCCCTTAGGGATACTATTGTAGATTTAATGATTATTTTATTACTTTTGAGTGAATTCTTAAGTGATTCCTTTATTGTTCAATTCTATGAAGGACAAAACAGAGTCAGAATGGTGTCAAACACCAAATTCGTATTTTAATGCTGTACTTCAATATAAGGATTTAATTGACACTAATTGACTATACACATTAATTAACACAAATATCAAAACCCTTTGATGAACAACTGGATCTCCAATTAGAGGAAATGTATTCAAACTTCATTAATGTCCCATTTAAACTATTGCAGGTCAACTCTTGCTGGAAAAACATGAGCAAGAAGATTCCAGAAGGTTGATGTTCTGGAGAAGAAGAACTGGGGATAGTGGTTAGTGTGGGTGGGACTGACGGTGAGGTTCAGTGTGACAAGACTGATAAAAATTGGAAAGACAGATGGGTTGGAGGTTCACCTGAGTGGTTGAGGCATGAGACAGCCAACTCCAAGGAATGGTGGTCATTATAGAAGTAATAGAAAAGACAGAGAGAAGAAACAGCAGACCTGTGGGTCAGAGGATGGAATATATTTGTGAGTCATTGAATGACCAATTGGACCACTCCGTTGGTTGCGACGACGAAGGTCCCAGCTGATACAATAAATGGAACAGCTTACTTGTAAGATTAACGTGCAAGTGGCTGAGCACTCCACAAACACATGTACCCTTAACATAGTTCTTGGGGAGATTCAGCGTGACACAGAGTGTGACAAGGCTGACCCTTTGAAATACAGGTACAACTCATTTTTACCAGCTGAGTGGACTGGAGCAACATGAAATAAAGTGTTTTGCTCAAGGACACAACGCATTGCCGAGAATTGAACTCACGACCTTATGATCATGAGCCGAATACCCCTAACCACGAAGCCATAATATTGAAAAGACTGATTGATGGTGCAGTCCCAGCTGAGAAAAAAAGCCATTTCTGAAAGCATTCAAGAAATTGAGCAAATATAAGGACCTAGAGATTGAAATCAGAAGAATGAGGAATCTCAGATCAACAACATTACCTGGAACAAACAAATCATGTCATGTGATTTATGTGGTTGACGTCACGATCTGTTTTGCCTTGTTTTAGCCTTCAAATGATGCCACCCCACTGGCTAGGTGAGCAGACCAACATCCTCCCCCACTGATTGGAAGGAGATTGGAGCAATGTAAAATGAAGTGTTTTGCTCAAGAACATAATGTGCCACCCAGTCAGAGAATTGAACCTATGATCTAGCGGTCATGAGTGCAGCAGCCTAATCATTAGACCATGTGCCTTCATGGAACAAATGAATCATCATCATCATCATCATCATTTAATGTTAGTTTTCCATGTTAGCATGGGTTGGACGATTTGACTGGGGATTGGTGAACCAGATGGCTACACCAGACTCCAATCTGATCTGGCAGAGTTTCTACAGCTGGATGCCCTTCCTAACGCCAACCACTCCAAGAGTGTAGCAGGTGCTTTTTATGTGCCACCTGCACGAGGGCCAGTCCGGCGGTACTGGCAACGGCCACACTCAAATGGTGTTTTTTACGTGCCACCTGCACAGGAGTCAGTCCAATGTTTTGTTCACATGCCACCGGCACAAGTGCCAGTATGAAGATCAAAATGCCTGGCAGCCAAAAAATATATGATTTGCAAAAAGATCATACTTATGAGTAACTTATATGTTCTCTGTAAATTCCTCTCCATGTAAATGCAATGTTACTTATTCAATTTTTATTCTCTCTCCCTTAGACATCAATGTTTCCAATTGCATGCCACCTCAAATGCTAGCATCTTTGGATGCAAAACCTTGTTCCTTGGGTTTCCTTCAGCTTCTGACTACAAAATCCAGTTGCGAAGCTTTGGCCAGCCTGGGGCTATATTCTTTTATTTTTTTACTTGTTTCAGTCATTTGACTGCGAACATGCTGGAGCACTGCCTTAAAGGGTTTTTAGCTGAAACAATTGACTCCAGGACTTATTCTTTGTAAGCCTAGTACTTATTCTATCAGAGTCTTTTGACAAACCACTAAGTTACAGGGCAAACACACCAGCATCAGTTGTCATGCAATGGCAGTGGGGGAAGGGAAACAAACACACACACACACACATAGATATATACATACATACATACATACACAATGTGCTTGCTTCTGTCCACCAAATTCAGTTTCTTTCTACCACATCCACTCACAAGGCTTTGGTCAGCCCAAGGCTATAGTAGAAGACACTTGCCAAAGGTGCCATGCAGTGGGATTGAACCATATGGTTCAGAAGCAAACTTCTTACCACACAGCCATGTCTGGGGCTATTGTAGAAGACATTTGCCCAACATGCCACATAGTAAGACTGAACCCAGAACCATATATCAATAGTTGGGAAGCAAACTTCATACCACATGACCACTCTTGCATCAATGTATGCAGAAAAAATTAATGCTTCAGTATAAGAACCCATGTCTTCTCTTTCTTTTTCTTTTCGTACTCTATATAAATCATTTAGTTCTCATAAAGATGTTATTGAATAACACAATTATTGCTGCAATTAATATGTACTAACTGACTTCTATTATTGAACAATCACTACAATGTATATTTTGAGTGATACCACATGTATTCAAGTGAAATCTCTGCTGTGCTTCACTGGGAGATTTTAAACTCTGATTTAGTGATTCTTTAGATTAACTTTTGATTCAGGAATATTTTGACCAGTGTTTCTCAACTAGGAGCCAACCAGCTGTTGGTTGGGAGGTGGGGTCCAAATGACCCTTAAGCGTCCAAATGGCCCTTGAGGGTCCTCTTGACTCTTGAGAGTCCATATAAAATTTTGTTGGTAAAATTTATGTGCAATAAATTGCTGAAAAATTTTAATATTACACAAAATATTTGAATTTTTTTAAATGCAATTTCTAATAATATTTAATTATAAAAATACAGTAAGATTTTTTTTTAATATACATTGAATGGCTATGGAGGTCCTGTAGAGTAACATAGGAATCAAAGAGGTCCATAGGCAAAAAACGGTTGAGAAACCACTGCTTTGCATGATCACATGTTCTGACTTCAAACTTACAGAGGGTGATTTTGTTTTTATTTTGTTTCAGAGTTTGGAAAATTGATACCAGTAATATACCAGGAATAAATTCAAGTGGATACAACCATCTCTTTAGATTATTCACCTTTAAGGAAACAATTTATATAAAACTTGGCTGTATGGTAAGAAGCTTGCTTCCCAACCACATGGTTTAGGGACCTGTCCCACTGCATGGCAGCTTGAGCAAATGTCTTCTACTATAGCTTCGAGCCTTGTGAGTGAATTTGGGAAATGGAAACTAAAAGAAGCCTGTTGTATATATATTTATATATATGTGTGTCTTTGTACCTGTTTGTCCGCACAACACCAATTGACAACTGATGTTGGTTGGTTAACATCCTTGTAATTTAGCAGTTCAACAAATGAGATCGATAGAATAAGTACCAAGGTTTTAAAAAATAAGTGCTGGAGTCAATACAGTCGCCTAAAAATTATTCAGGGTGGTGCCCCAGCATGGCCACCATCTAAAGACTGAAACAAGTAGAAGATAAAAGACACATACACACATGAAAACACACACACATGCAAACACACACACATGCAAACACACACACACTGTCTCTGAGCAGTGCACTGATATATTTGATTCTTTAGTTGGCATTAGTCTTCACCATAGATGCAATATTAGGACACTTCCTTTATATTATGTCCAGAAACTATTTGATGATTACTAAATTAAGGAGAAAAACATCTTGACCCCCCCACAAAAAAAAATCATATTAATACTTGATCCTCCATTAGCATTAACTCTTTTGAAACTAACATGCCTGAAACTGCCCCTATTTCTAAGGTACAAACTCCCTGCTTTAAATTAATGTAAAATTAAAACCTTTCAACAAAATTCTATCTTCTATTTTCCACTTGTTTCAGTCATTTGACTACGGTCATGCTGGGGCACCACCTTGAAGGGTTTTTAGTTGAACAAATCGTCCCCAGGTTTTTTTTTTTTAAGTTAGGTACTTATTCTATCAGTTTCTTCAGCTGAACCGCAAAGTTACAAGGGCATAAACAAATTAACATCATCAACAAGTGTTGGTGGTGGGCAAACACACACACACACACGATGGTCTTGTTTCAGTTTTCGTCTACCATATCCACTCACAAGGCTTTGGTCGGCCCGGGGTGTGTGTGTGTGTGTGAAATATTTTTCCCACAAGAGTTCTGGACCCCAGTTAAGAGCTCATTTGCATACAGCCAATCAGAGCTCAACTATCAAACTAATTTATGAGCGCATAAGTGATGGGTGACAAGATAAGGTCACTTGGGTAAGGAATGACCATGCTTCTTTCGGTACCAAAAACACTACGTAAAACATTAATGAAAAATGTGGCCCCCGTTTTAAAAAAGATCCCTTTTCTCTTTTAATAAAGCTTGTTTTTGTTTCTGCATAGTTATTTGTTGTTGTTTACTTCATAAAACAGTAAGGGGAGAGAGTTGCTAGCATATCACCCTCCACCCACATTTTCCCATCCACATCTTTACCATATGGGGTCCTAACAAAATCCAATAATAGGTATAGATGCAAATCTATCTAATTACTTGTCTCCTTCTAAAATCAGGCATAATTTGACGATCAGTCGACTTACAACACCGCTCTTCGTCTTGAGTTTACTTGGTAGTGTGTTTGTTAACTTAACAAGGTCAAGGTGAGCTCTGATTGGCTGTATGCAAATGAGTTCATTACTGGGATTTGGGAAAAAAATCTTGCAGCCGGGGTTATAGTAGGAGATACTAAGGCAAGATGCCACACAGCAGAGCTGAATCTGGAAGCACGAAGTTGGGAAACATGCTTCTTATCACACAGCCACGTTTGTGCGTATATTATGTGTCAAATACCATCTTTATAATGGCAAAATTATTCTAATAAACTCTTTATTTTCTAAATTAATTGAAGCAACGACTGTATATTTCAACAGAAATTGTTAACAAAGGGATTAATTTATCATCAGTAGCTGCTTTTTTTTTTTATATGATCGTTGTTATAGCTAATTCTTTCTATTCCCTTTGGACACTAATTCTTTTGATCTCAGCAACAACAGATGACCAGTCCAGCCAACCACCTACATTCATTTGGTTAGAATGTACATAAATCTTTCACTTTAAGTGATCATAGCGTAGCCCACGGGCTAGTAGATAACTCTAGTCACAGCTGTTACTGCCATGAGTTCTCATAATTTGCAGCCTCCCGCCACCCATTAGAGCTAAAGGGTCTATTTAAAATTAACTGTCACTTGGCGTCCAACAAAAATAATTACGCTGGCTTTTTAAGGTCAAGGGTGAAAACAAGGATACTTTGAGAGATTTCAGCCTTCAATAAAGAGCTTTCCTCTTTCAAACGTCCCTGTCGACCCACAAAGATAAGGACAGACAACAGCAAAGTCTTTTCAGAGCACTGGGGGTAACAACGAGCTCATAGTTTGTTATTTCTAGCAATCCAACAGCTTCTATCAATTTTGAGAAGCGCCCTGCTATAATTTAATACCGTTCAGGACCCCTACATAGAACGAGGATGATGACAACAGTACCAACGACCACCGACCGCTTAGATGGGATAAAAAAATAAATAAACAAATACCAAATAATGTTTTCTAATTTCGTTTTTGTATTTGGTTTGCAAGATAAAATTCCTATCAGAGATAGTTAATTGAAATATTTTGTTGCCAGTTGACTTTTCGAATTTTCTCTCACTCATCACAAAAAAAAAAAAAAAAGGTTACTACATGCTTAAAGAAGTTTTATTCTGTTTTTACTCACAATTTTCTGTTAGATATTATAATCAATTGCTAGATTAGAACCACGAAATTCGGTAA
>NC_068981.1:176944560-176947050 GCF_001194135.2 Octopus bimaculoides | reverse complement strand
TATGTATGTATGTAGAAACGTGTATGTGCATGTGTGTGTGTATATATATATATATATATATATATGACTTGGAACTGGATGTGTCAGGTTCAATTAAATAATAAATAATGTCACCAATGGTGCAAATAGTATGAAATACGTAAACAAACGCGTGAAATACGTAAACAATGAAAAAAAAAATGGAAAACAGAGAAAGGACCCTTCATCAGTTGTCGCCTGTCTATTTACTTCACATCTCAAGCATGTACATATATATATACACACACAATAATACACACACATATAATGGTTGTCCATTTGTGACTGAGGCAGACGATCACTGTCCACCAAGAACACTGTGCACTCATATCTATACTTTACACTTTTTGCTTCGCTGGTGACTAATGAGTCAAGCCCTTTATAAACATAGATGCCCGCAGATATTGCAGACCATGCCTTTCGCATTTACTGATGGTGCATTTTCAAGGGCTTGCTTAAATTTTACATATAAATTTTGCTTACATATACTTCTGTAGTGGCGCGAAATTATAGGCGCCATTGAGGAAGTACTATTCTGCGCATGCGCAGGGGACTTCACCACCGGAAGCCCCTCGAGTTGCACATGCGTAGTAAAACTCGTACTTAAAGAGAGAGTTTCACTTTGTTAGCGAGTTGAGCCTGAGACCTTCGACGTGACAACACCTTGCTCCTCCACGAAGCTCTTTTACACTGTTCTCTGGCAGGCATCAAGGAAGCCATTAACCTTTCAATACCAAACCACAACTGAATCAGTGGCTGCTAAGCTGAATGATAGGAATTGTGAAACCAAGCACCATCATAAATAAAACCTTTTTTAATATGTTGTTAATTGTTCTAATGTCTCTTCATATATAAAATGCTGTTGAAAGGTGATAGAGAGAGACTAAAGTCTCTATGACAACTATCATAATATATTTACACTGGTGACCCCATTGGAGCAATAGGATACATACCAGCCCGTCTGGAGCAAAGTATGGTCGAACTTGGGATCTTGGGAAGAGAATGCAAATCCTGAATTCATGCGTTACTAATGGTCACAATATCTGGAACTGAAAAAATCTGTAAGACTTTCTTAAGATTTAAATGATGATGGCTAAAAGATGTTTTCTTTTACAACCTTGCTACCAAGTAGGTAGTCGGGCAAAATTTCCTCTAAAATTGAAAAAGAGAAAGAGAAGGTACACACATACATACAGTGCTATTAAGTTAGACATGGCCTGGATCAATCTTTGGTCGAAACATATCTAAGTTTATCTAGGTTTACCAAATATACATATGCATGCCTTTACTTGTATAAAACAATGCGACTTATACACAAATAAATATGGAATATATGTATGTGTGCATGTGTATACCACTAGCGTAGCTAGAGTGTGTACGGCTCAAAGCAGCCCTTCAGTTTGCTCCGGGGTCCCACGAAAATACATATGGCCTACAGTAGACCCAAAAGTAGTGTTGCTCCCATAAAAGTGCTGCCCGGGTAGGACAGCACCCTCCGCCTCCTTTAGCTACGGTAGTGATGTATACACACACACACATACTTATCTGAGGCCCAGGTAGGATAGAAGAATAGAGTAGTTCCAGTGCAGCACTCTAGGCCCTCAGCACTGTCGGATTCCAGACAAATACCAAAATTCTTCATGTGTAGAAAATTTGTGATTTTATGAAGATGAATCCATTGTATGGGTTTAGCGAAAAGTAAAATATAATCCAAATAAGACAAGAAAATGCTTTAATTTGTCTTAACTTTATTGAATTTAATCTAACTTTAACCATAATTTAAAAAAAATTTTTTTTCGTTCACAACCATTATTGAGGAAGGAAAATTGGCTGGTACTTCTAGCATGCCTAGCAACCATATAGACACCTTTGTATAATGTGATATGTGTATGTGTGTGTGTGTGTGTGTGTGTATATATATATATATATATATATATATATATATATATATATACATACACATATATACATATATATATATATATAATACACACACACATACATGTACACAAACAAACAGACACATACACGCACATACACACATTCACATATATATCACAAAAGAGATCTAAGGAAGAATGTAACAATATTGAGAAGGTGAATGACAATGACCTTTTTGTGTGCACAGTCTGTGACAGACAATTCCTGTCTTTTGCTGGCCTGAAATTTCATCTGTGAATGCATGGAAAACAAACCTCCACCAATTATTTTGCTTATATTTCTGTGCACACCCTTGAATGCAGTGTATACCAGAAGGTTTGCAAATCCAACGGAGACCTCAAAAGACATTTTAAGATCCACAAAGAACAGAACATATCTGCAGCTCTTGCTGGTCTAAATCGGAGGTGCAATCTATGTGGGTGTCTTTTCAGAATATTGTCTGGTTTAAAAAGCCACATCAAATGCCATGATGGTGCTAAGGCGTAGGTGCAGGAGGTGGTCAAACTCTGCATAAGGTGTAGATAACCACCA
>NC_068981.1:176936696-176941947 GCF_001194135.2 Octopus bimaculoides | reverse complement strand
ATATATATATATATAAATATTTGTACATGTATATATTTACATACTCTCTTTTACTTGTTTCAGTCATTTGACTGCAGCCATGCTGGAGCACTGCCTTTTTTTTTATAGTCGAGCAAATCAACCTCAGAGCTTATTTTTTGTAAGCCTAGTACTTATTTTATCGTTCTCTTTTGCTGTACATATATATATGTACAGGTATATATTTACATGTATATATGTGCGTGTGTGTCTGTGTTTATGTACATGTATGTAATGTGTGTATTATATATTATATATATATATATATATATATATACATATACATATATATATATATACAAACATATACACGCACACACATGCATATCACATTATACAAAGGTGTCTACATGGTTGCTAGGCATGCTAGAAGTAGCAGCCATGTCTCCCCCCGAGTCATATGCTATCTGAAATAAGGAAGGAACACATTAATGTAGTACTAAATGTTCTTGAAAAGATGGTCTGACCATGTTTGAAAAGCCTTTGATTACAGGCCTGTTTGTACAACACGTACAAAGACACTCAAAATTTTAGATCTTAATTTAGATTACTTTTATATATTAATTAAAAATAAAATAAAATAAAATAAAATAAAATAAAACCATAACAACAAGTATTAACAACAAGAAGAAACTAAATTTTAAAACGTACAACTAAATACTGATATCTCCATGGCAACTATTGAACATAAAAGCAAGCCATTCTATGTCTTAATGACTTGTGACTGCCAGGTCAGTGGATTAAGCAGATCAAACAGAACTAAATCTTAACTTCACAAATAAAACGTATCAGTGCAACTTTTCTGAATTGTGAATGAAACTACAATGCAAAAATCAACTCTACAAACATCTATTTACATTTCACCTTACTTCTTTGTTGTTGTTGTTGTTGTTATCATACATTGTATTAAAAGGGAAATATAAATTATTTTCTAGTATTTGAGAGACTCACCAGAACAAATAAGAAACAAAAGGAATACTAAAACGGAAAGAACCTTTCAATGATTTTATTCAAGTGATAAAAAATATCACATGAATTCAGCTGCATTTTATGTTTGGAGAATGAAATATTTTCTTTCCTATCATTTATCTTTCATCTCTTATTTATTTATTTATTCAATGTTTTTTTATTTTTATTTATTTATTCATTTATTTTTGTTTGTTAGTTTATTATTATTAATACATTGCTTTTACAAATTTATACATATTTATCACTGAGGCAGGTACAATGTAGAAGATTTATACAGACTTTAGTGTAGTGATAGCAAATATAATACAGGAAGCATGATGAGGTGAAAAATGAAAAACAAAAACAAAAAACAAAACAAAAAAAAAACACAAAAAAAACCCCAGTATCATTTATGATTAACATTATTTGGAATTTTTCTGGCGATTACTGGAGGCTAATGTTATTCAATAACTAATCTCAACAGATAACTTTTCCATAGCTTTTTAATGCTCTCTTCATTAAATGTGACGGTATGTGGCACAGTGGTTAAAGTACTGGAGGTCACATCTTAAGTTTGATTCATGGACCAGGCTGTGTGTCATGTCCTTGAGCAAGGCATTTCATGTTTGCTATAGTCTATTTAACTGAAATAAATGCCAGCTCAGTGTTGATGCAGCCTTCTATCCCTCCAGCAGTTACATCCTAAAATCAGGCAAGGGCAACATTTTCCAAGAGGCAACTCTTTAGATTCTGATTTCAAATCCGAGTGAAGTTAACTTTTCCTTTCTTTGATCCAGGGTTGATGAAAATAAAGTGCTGCTCAAGTGCTGGGATTGATTTAATTGTCTAAACACACCCATCAAATTTCTAGTCTCGTGCCTTTGTGAAAATTTTTTTTTATCATTATCAGAGAATTTGATGGATGACAGTGAAAGAAATAATTAGGGTGAATAGATCTGCTCTGAGCATGCACCTGTACAGTGGAGACCAGCAGTTGGGTGAGGGCCCATGCTTCTGGTAATCAGAGTAATCCTGGATCTGTAGGGTTCCTTGAGTGGTCTTAGTTGGAGGTTCTGTCTCGGGAGGACTGCATCATTCATATGTCCACATACATTGTATACCACATATATTTTTGTAGTGGTGATTTGAAACTGAATCCCTGGATACGTGATCAGACATCATGGGCAAACCACCATAGTTCTACACGATCAGTTTATTAACCAATCAATCAGCATAAGGTGAGGGCTTGGACAGGGTTTACTCAAACATTCTAGAATTTGGCTTCTGGTCCATTGTAAAAGCTGTTTGGTATGCAGTTTAGAGGCATATGGTCTAGGACAGATGATCAGGAAGTTCTGTCACCACGAAGATAGTGCAGCTGTTACATCTTACAGATTTTATGGTGTTCAGAGAGGACTGAGTAGCAGTCATGATGTTGGCATTTTTATCCTTGGCACAAGTCATATGGCTTCCAGTCCTCCATGTTAGCTGTCTTTATCTTAACTACAACTTTAATCTTTATGCTCTCCAATACTGTTGACTGTTTACCAATGCATCAAACTGTTCCCCAAAAAAGAAGATATAAAAATTGCCAAACTTAGCCTAAACACCCTGTATGTGAGCATTTCAATAGCATTTTCTTTTCCTTTTAAAGCCAAGGTCTTGGAACATAGGGACTCATTAAGTTTTCAATGATCAGAAACCTTAATGTGGCTCAGCCTCTCATTTGCATAAACATTACTGACAAGAGTGTAAATGTTACAATATTCCATTTATCTCTGAAGTTTTATGCTTATATAAGAAGCTGTTAATGTCAAGGCTGCCTTGTTATATGCTAGTGAATGTGTCACTACTTAGAAAAGACAACATTTCTCAGACAAGGCATAAAATTTGACATTTTATTTTGCCACTATCAGTAAAAATTGAACTCCATATTTGTGCAATGATACCTGTCTGTCTGTCTCTCTTTCACACACACACACACACACACACACACATGTAATATTAGTTAATTGAAACTGAAAATCCGCAATCATTACTTGAGTTTCACCTTTCAGATCTTCAGGCAATATGTATGTATGTATGTATGGATGGATGGATGCATATTGCTAAATACCAACAAAATGTTCAAAATCCAGTTACAAATCTGATTGGCTGTTAGATTCATAGAGTTAAACAACACGCACATATATAACATACTCTTCTCCTTGCTCCCTCTCAGCTTGATTATATAATTTCGCATTGATTTCATGGCCTTCCTTTTACAATGGCAGGGGAATGAGGCTTTTTTTTAAATTCATGCCTTTCTTAGGAACATTTGAGGTAAAAGTGTAAAAAAGGAGGCTACAACCAAGAATCAAACTAAATAATTAATTGAATAAAACTTAACTTTTTCCCATACTGTGTTACTTATCTAGATTTGTTTTTAGTAAAATTTCTCCATATATATGAACATTTTATTTTGTTATTTAAATGGACAATAAAAAAATGAGATATTTTTTTTGTCTCAAGAATTCTAATACAAGCATACCTCAACTTTTATTGGAATTGGGTTCCAAAATAAGTGACATAACTTGAAAAATGACATAACACGGAAAAACATTTTAAAAAATATATTAGTTTATATTTGTTCTAATAAATGGTTTGTATATATTTTCACATGTATCTCAATTGATTTTCCACTTCAATATTGGTTTTTAGGTGTTTTTTAGGAAAATTTTTTTATGCATTTAAATATATTCACTCAGACTGATGTAAAGTTGGATAAATCAACCGAAGTTGAGGTAATTTTTCCCATTACTTTCTTAAAAAACAAAAAACAAAAAAACAGCTTAAAGTTGAAAAAGACATAACTTGAAATGTTGTAAGTTGAGGTATGTCTGTGTAACTGTTGATTCATGGTGTTAGTTCTCAACTAACCAACTTTTATTGAATGGCTTTGTGTAATATATTTCTTCCATAATCTATTTCCAGATATTGTCAAAGCTTTGGCTGAATTAGTCTATGACAAGCTGCCACTGGCTGCTTCTAAAAAATTATTAATTTTATCCAATTTTGAAAAGCAGAATAAATGAAAGTCTAAGGTTTCTGTATGAAGCTAAATGCTAAATAGATTATTTGGAGATATATGAAAAAAAAAAATCATAACTTTCATTCTATTTTTTTTCAAATTATTCATTAATGGATATGGGGTTGGACTACAGATCAGGAGATTTCAGGTTTGACTCCTGGTGAACTTGAGTTATTTAATGTCAGGTGCAGGTGTTGCTGTGGTTGCTTCCGAACCATATGATCTTGTGTTCAATTTCACTGCATGGCACCTTGGGCAAGAATCTTCCACTATAGTCCTAAGTTGGCCAACTCTAAAAAAAATTCAAAAATTACACCATTGTATACAAATACAAGACCTCACAATGGTATCAAAGTTTACAATGATTGTTTATGGCTGAGAGGAGGAAGGACTGGTCATGTGATCTTTTGTAGTGCTTCTGAGACTTATGAGGAGGAAGAGAAATGTTTTCCATATAAGTATCAACCTCCAGATTTTCAAGCTGCATGTCAACTGTGCCAACCTCACCAGTCAGAGCAACCTACAAAGATCATAGGTAATGTTTGTCTGGAGACCTGGCCTGAATGATTACAACAGACTAGCCTCTGCTAAATACTCCCTGGTGGGGTCAGGTGGTCATGTTAAACTGGACAACTTATTAAGTCTACTACCCAAAAATGTTGTATCCTTTGGTACAATTAACTAATTTTGTCAAAGAAAGCTTTTTTGATTCTGAATTTCCTTCAGCATGTGATCCTTTTTAGATATTTACTTTGACTAAAAGAAAAAAAAAAAAAAAATGGAAATTGCATAGGCATGGTTTTGTAGTAAGAAACTTGCTTGCAAACCATATGCTCGTGGGTTCAGTCTCACTGCACAGCACTTTGGGGGAATGTCTTCTACTATATAGCCCTGGACTGACCAAAGCCTTGTGAGTGGCTTTGGTAGATGGAAGCTGAAAGAAGCCTAATGTATGTGTGTGTGTTTGTCTCCCATGACCGCTTGTCAATCATTGTTTGTTTGTTTACATACCTATAGCATAGTGGTTTACTCATTTACTCTTTTACTTGTTTCAGTCATTGACTGTGGCCATGCTGGAGCACCGCCTTTAGTCGAGCAAATTGACCCCAGGACTTATTCTTTGTAAGCCTAGTACTTATTCTATTGGTCCCTTTTGCCGAACCGCTAAGTTACGGGGACGTAAACACACCAGCATCAGTTGTCAAGCGATGTTGG
>NC_068981.1:176923105-176936562 GCF_001194135.2 Octopus bimaculoides | reverse complement strand
GGGGGGGGGGGGACAGACACAGACATACAAACATATACGCACACATACACACACATATATATATATATATAAATATATACATATATACGATGGGCTCTTTCAGTTTCCGTCTTCCAAATCCACTCACAAGGCTTTGGTCGGCCCGATGCTATAGTAGAAGACACTTGCCCAAGGTGCCACGCAGTGGGACTGAACCTGGAACCATGTGGTTGGTAAGCAAGTTACTTACCACACAGCCACTCCTGCGCCTATGTCAAAAGAGACCATATATACTAAGGTTGATTTGTTTGACTTAACTCTTCAAGGTGGTGCCCCTGCATGGCTGCAGCCCAAAAACTGAAAAAAGTAAAAGACAAACTAGATGAGTATGTGTATTTCAAATGGTCAGAAGATAAGCAGTTGGGTTTCAACAATTTCAGCTTAAATCTGAAATATAAATATTGTGTGGTGAAAAACAATGAAGAATAATAAAGCTTTCAGTGATGAGGAAACATAGTTTTGAATTATAAAATAAGTAGAGAGGTGCAGGTGTGGTTGTGTGGTAAGAAGTTGGCAGAAACGTTAGCATGCCAAGTGAAATGCTTAGCAGTATTTCATCTGCTGTGACGTTCTGAGTTCAAATTCCGCCGAGGTCGAATTTGCCTTTCATCCTTTCGGGGTTGATTAAATAAGTACCAGTTATGCACTGGGGTCAATGTAATCGACTTAATCCCTTTATTTGTCCTTGTTTGTCCATTCTATGTTTAGCCCCTTGTGGGCAATAAAGAAATAAGAAGCTTGCTTGCCAACCGCATGGTTCCGGGATCAGTCTCACTGTGTGGCACCTTGGGCAAGTGTCCTCTACTATAGCTTTGGGTTGTCCAAAGCTTTGTGAGTAGATTTGGTAGACAGAAACTGAAAGAAGCCCATTGTGTGTGTGTGTGTATGTGTCCCACCCCACCATCACTTGACAACCAATGCTGGTGTGTTTACATCCCCGTAACCTAGTGTTTCAGCAAAAGGGACTGATAGAAGTTCTGGGGTTGATTTCTTCGACTAAAACCCTTCAAGGCAGTGTTCCAGCATGGCCTCAGTCAAATGACAAACAAGTAAAAGAATAAAAGAATATAATGCTACATTCAAAATTTATAGATTCATGATATAGACAACAGAAATTAAATTGAATTTTTCCAAAGGTTATGGAGGCACAAAGTTCAATGGCAGTATGTAGCACTTCTGGAAATTAAGTGGAGAATGGCCATTTTCATTTAAAATTGGTGGACCCTTAGCTTTCTAGTTTGAAATTGAACAGTTTTCATTTGGAAATCTACTTTTGAAAGATTTCTAACAAGCTGCTTTGGTGTGGCAACTTGACTTTGGAGTTGGCTGTCTTACATATTAGGTCAGTGATCAAAACTGGGATAGACATTCATTTGGGAAATTGAATTATTATTTAGGCACAGTAAATCTGTATTTCAAGATGAATAAGCTCTGTTATGTAGTTAAATACTCCATTTAAGTCTGCCTATATCTTCAAATTTTGTAGATCTAAGTGGAGTGCTGTATTATCTGTTTGTTAGGTATGAAAGACTTGTGTCATTAACATAAAAAGAACAGTATTTATGCTATGCTTTATACACAGAAGCCTGGAAAATGAGAAAATTCAATCTCGCCTGCTAATAGGATTCAAACAGCTTTCTTTGCATTGAAATCAAAGGAGTTTTGCAGTTAATCTTTAGTGGTAAAAACAGGTACAACAATGAAAAGTGTCAGAAATGATTTTATTCCATGAGAGAAAATCGCCGATCTTGACTTAAAGGATGAAAATTCAATAGACCAATGGAGAAGTAACAGTTTAAGCTCTCGACGACATTAAGCACATGGAGTCATGCGTATGTAACCAGAAGACTGCGAGATAAAAATAATTTGTAGAAAAAACATCAAATGAAATGTTACTTATTCCAACCAAAGTAATTTGACGTCAAAGGGTTAAATCTAAAGCAACAGAACCAAGCAAAGTTGAATTATAGAGACAGCATTATGCAAAGGATTATCTTGTAACTGTTTAGATTCAGCCTTCCACCTCAAGAAAACTGAATTCTATTGTTGTGTTCATTAAACTGTATATTTATATGCACAATTTTGTTTATGTGCATGAGTTTAGCTACAGCTTATGTATTATAAAACCACATGAAATGTTGTTGTCCAAGCTAAATACGAATAAGCTAATCGATGATCCTTTATATGTTCATCTGAATTCTCCTGCAGATGAAAACTGAAAACTAATTTGAGCTTAGTGCTAAATGAAAACTAATTTTTTTTTGCTTAATAAAGAGGTTTTTTTTTTCATTTGATTGAAATGAAAATTAAAAAATAATTTGGGCTTAATGATGCTGTGATTATTAACAGCTGATATTAATTATTAAGAAAAATGCAGAAAAAATATGGAGCTACATACATTGGTATAGATACCTATAATCAATATTGCAACTGGCTAGGGCGGCGAGCTGGCTGAATCATTAGCATGCCTGACTAAATGCTTTGCTTGGATCGACTTTCCTTTTCATTCTTTCAAGGTCAATAAAATAAGTATGAAGTGATATCAAAAAGTTCCTGGACTAGTTCTGTAGCATGCCAACAGGTGGCAGCACATGGTTGTGTGTGCAGTGAGAGCTAAAAGTGACCTTCATCAGGCAGTGTGACATCACTGTGTTTACCGACTAGTTCTGTAGCACACCAACAGGTGGCAGCACATGGTTGTGTGTGCAGTGAGAGCTAACAGTGACCTTCATCAGGCAGTGTGACATCGCAGTGTCTACTTCACAAGTTGTGAAATTTGTGTTTTTGTAGTCACGTGTATGTTGTAGTCTGTGATCTTTGTCATGGACAGGAAGTTGCATCAAAGAGCCAATGTGAAATTTTGTGTTAAACTTGGGAAATCTGCTACAGAGACTCCGAGTATGCTTTGGCAAGCTTATGGCGATGAGGCAATGGGTCATACACAATGTTGTGGTGGGGGTGGTGGGGGTGTGAAACACAAGTTCAGTATGTATGAAAAAGTAATGACGAAATTAATTCTTGCGACAAAAGATAAAAGTCATAGAATGAGAGATGCTTGATGTGACATCTCTCATCCTCTCTATGTCCACCTCTGGCACTAACCATTTATTCATTCTTTTTCCCAGAACGTTATAGAAATTCCTTCTCCACACATGTTTTTCTTGCAATCATCATCTTTAAACTGTTGAAGAGGTAGTTAATTGTCTTGATCTCACCAGTCTTGGAGGGTTTTCAAAATCCATGACCACCATTCCTTTCTCCTGATTAAAACAAAAACTGGGAGGGAAGACGGTCAATATAGGTAGCAGGATATTCAGTGAAAGGGCATTTACCTTTAGGGTATAAGAGAAGAAAGCTGCATTGTTACAATGTCTGCTGGTTTGAAAAATGAAATTTTGTCAAGCATAAGTTGATAAGTCTTTAATATGAAGGAGATTAGAAATAGAAATATGGATACAACCATGAAGTCATTTATGCATTGGCAATAACATTTTAAATGCCGTCCTGTGATCAATATTCTACGAGTCAAGTTTTGTATGGCAACACTTGACACTCTTACAACTTAATATATTGAATATTAGACAGCTTGCAGCACATTATGAACACAGAAATTTATTGATGTTTGACCAACTGATGCCAATGAACAAAGAATTACACATTTCCAGTTTTAGAGGTAATCGAGGCATAAATACAGATGTGAGAGAGGAAAAGTCAAGAAATTATAAATAGTTTACTTTCTTCTAAGATAGATGGAGTGACTGCAGCAAACCTGAAATTCAATAGTGATTCTAAATGGATACTGAAATACTTTGAAATATTAATGAAACAAACACTGATCAAATTTAAGAGGTGTTATGGTTCTGTAAAGTGTCTCCATACAATCCTACCTGTTGCGTTTCTCTCAGTTTCTCTCTTTCCATTCTACCTCTTTCTCACTCTAAACAGTACACCAAATATTACATTTAAATTACAGACACAATAAAAGAGGATGATGGAGAGAGAATCTAAAGCTTGGTTGATGTGTTACATTGTTTGAGGGCACTAGCTGGCTATTTTTAGGACCTTTTTGGATAGTGGAGGAAAGGGATCAAAAACAAAACAAATCAAAACTCATAGGGTATCCCTCAGACCAGAAGCATGGTCCACCATTGAGTGTAACAAAATGAACTCCACATAAGACACCTAAGTTCCAAGTGGTAGATTAGATCTTCTACCCAAGAGCAAGTCAAGTCCATCTGATGAACATCTTCACAATTTTCCTCTACCCAAATTCCCTGACAAGGATTAGGTTGACCTGAGGAGGCTAAGAGGCAGGGGTATACATTCCGGGTGTGCTATGTGTGCACTGCACACCCATCAAAAATGGCAAATTCTTTATAAATATTAACCTTACTCATTAATTTAATCACAAATCTTGATGCAAAACTTTTGCTATACCCCTGCTTGAAATTTGGTGGCATTGAGTCTGGCAGCACACCCAATACAACAAAACCACCTTATGCCACTGTTAAGAGGCTAAGGTAGGAGATATTAGTGCCTTCAAATAGATTGAATCTACAACCAAAGGACTGTGGCATCAACTTCTTAACCACATGAGTCTCAACGAAGGTGCGTGGCTTAGTGGTTAATGTATTTGGCTCATGATTGTAAGGTTATGAATTTAATTCCTGGTGGTGTATTGTGTTCTTGAGCAAGACACTTTATTTCATGTTGCTCCAGTCTAATCAACTGGCAAAAAATGAGTTGAACCTGTAGTTCAATGAAATAGCCTTGTCACATTGTGTCATACTGAATCTCCCTGAGAATTACATTAAGGGTATGAGTGTCTGTGGAATGCTCAGCCACTTACATGTAAATTTCATGAGCAGGCTGTTTAGTTGATTGAATCAACTAGAACACTTGCCATCATAACCGGCAGAATACTCCCGTCAGCATTTGGAATAAGCATAACATCACAATTTTCCATTTGTTACAAGGTGTAGGAGTGGCTGTGTGGTAAGAAGCTTGCTTCCCAACCACATGGTTCCAGGTTCAGTTCCACTGCATGGCACCTTGGGCAAGTGTCTTCTACTATAGCCTTGGGCTGACCAATGCCTTGTCAGTGGATTTGGTAGTAGACTGAAACTGAAAGAAGCCCCTTGTATGTATATAGATATGTGTGTGTGTGTGTGTGTGTGTGTGTGTTTCACCATAACTTAGCAGTTCAGCAAAACAGACTGATAAAATAAGTACTAGTCTTTAAAAAATAAGTCCTGGGGTTTGATTTGTTCAGTTAAAAAATCCTTCAACATGGTGCCCCAGCATGGCCACAGTCAAAATGACTGAAATAAGTAAAAGACAAAAGACAGATCACTTAAAATTCCTTCTATGCATCTAAAAAAAAAAAAAGTAAATTAATATTTTTTTCTCCTCAAAGTTTGGAATATTAGCTTCCTTTTTTCCAAAGGTAGAATATACTTTACAGTATTAGGTATCAACAATTCATGTACTTTAGTGAAGCCTTGTCTGGGGTTTGAGTTTGTCTTTTATCTCTATGAGATTGATAAATAAATACCAGACATGATTCTGAGATAGATTCAGCAGATAAATCTCCCTCCCTTAGAAAACATACTGCATGCGCTTATGTAAGAAATCAATATTAGGTCTTCCTATTTTATCTGTCTGTCTGTTTGTTATTTAACAATATTAACAGTATTTCCAGCATTCTGTAAGACTTTTGATAAATGAAGTAACTCTCTTGTTAATGAGTTTTATATGATTTGCTGTATTGTTTTGTTGGAATGTATACTTAAATGAATACTTGCTATTATCTTCATAACAATTATAATAATTAACATGCTGATCGCTTATTAAAATGTGGCTGTCTTGTTAATTACTATTGGTGATTGCTGGTAGAAAATACAAAGAAAATTGAGTGAAGCATGAGGAACGTATGTAAGTCATTAACTTGCATGGATACACTAGCCTGTCCTTTTCAGTGATTGCTTTTTTTTTAAACATAGACATAAAATTTGGGCTGTTTAGTTCTTTCAATAACAATAGCTAGCATTTTCAGAGACAAAGATGTCACCGAGACTTAGTGATGTGAAGCTGTTGATGAGTATGAAGTAGGGAATATGAGAAGGTGCCTAAGAAGCTTTAAGCTTATACATCTTATCCCTTTCCTTTCATTCATCCCTCTTCCTTCCACTCTCTCTTCCATTTCTCCCACTACATTGTGTCACAACAACCAATAATGCCATTTAGCTAGATTCTTTTTCATTTCTTTCTCTTTCTTTTTCCTTTTCTTTATATTCTCATCACTGTCTTTTCTACCTTCTCTTTTACTTTACTCTCTCTCCTTCTCTTGCTATCTGTCTGTCTGCCTGCCTGCCTGCCTGCCTGTCTGTCTGCCTGTCTGCCTGTCTGCCTGTCTGTCTGTCTTCTCATCTTTTCAAAACTATAACACAGGTTAAATATCAGAGCTAAACCACAGTAACCTGTCTGGTGAGAGAAAAATGAATAACAGAAACGCTGTCTGGCAAACATCAGGGTATCCTTTCCTTGTGTGACAGTGTTGCAACAGAGGTTCGAATTTAGATTAAACATACTGTATTATTATTATTATTATTATTATTATTATTATTATTTTTTTTATTATTAAGATGGTGAGCTGGCAGAACCATGAGCACGTTTGGTGAAATGCTTAGCGGTATTTCATCTGCCGCTACGTTCTGAGTTCAAATACCATCAAAGTCGACTTTGCCTTTCATCTTTTCAGGGTCGATAAACTAAGTACCAGTGAAACACTGGGGTTGATGTAATTGACTAACCTCCTTCCACCAAACTTCAGGCCTTGTGCCTCCAGTAGAAAGGATTATTATTAAGATGGTGAGCTGGTAGAATCGTTAGCATGCCAGGTGAAATACTCCACAATATTTTGTTTGCCGCTGTGCTCTGAGTTCAAATTCTGCCAAGGTTGACTTTGTCTTTCATCCTTTCAGGATTGATAAATTAAGTACCAGTGAAACACTGGGGTTGATGTAATTGACTTGTCCTCTCCCCCAAAACTGCTGCCCTGGTGGAAAAATTAGTACCAAGTTGGACACTGGGGTCACTATAATCAACTTACCCTCTCCTCCAAAATTGCTGGCTTTGTGCTAAAATTTGAAATTATTATTATCATATTATCATCAAAGGCAGCGAGCTGGCAGAATCGTTAGCCGCTATGTTCTGAGTTCAAATTCTGCTGAGGTCGACTTTGCCTTTCTTCCTTTCGGGGTTGATAAATTAAGCACCAGTTATGCACTGGGGTTGATGTAATTGACTAGTCTCCTACCAACAAATTTCAGGCCTTGTGCCTTTAGTAGAAAGGATTATTATTATTATTATTATTATTATTATTATTATTATTATTATTATTATTATTATTATTATTATTATTATTATTATCATTATTATAGTGTTTATACTCGATCCTTTCTAAAATTATTTATATAAATATTTACCAGTTCAAGCATTGCATATAAATGAGAGAGAAAAAGTGAGAAAGAGAGAAGATAAATATAATAGTAATGATCATGACAATATGTACATGCTCTCTGTCTCTCTTCCTTACACACACACACACACACACACACACACACATAGGGTGTACAGCATTTCAGTTAAAATCATTACATGATAAATATGATATGCCTTGCCTGTTTAGCTAGATTGCATTAATGGAGCATACAGTCTATAAAGATAAGGGACACATTCTTCACAGGGTTTTAGACTTTTAGAGATCTCCCTACAGAGCCAAAGATAGTGGTGGATAGAAATCTGTGGAAATGATTGCTTAGTTAGCTTTCAACTAAGAGATGTGTTAGGACGCACTGAATAATTTATCATGCAGCTCGTTCATGGAAGCCATTCAACCAAGATAAATGCTGTAGAGTCAATGATGGTTGTGCAGAATGTCTGTCTGTTTGTCGAAATGGGTCACATTTTGTTTTACACAGGTTCTCAGTATTTGTTTAGGCAAGTAAAACTTGTTTGCATTCATTATATATATTATATTATTTAAATACACAGATGTATTTCACATCCCGACAATGCGTTTATATGCGTTTGGTGATTTATATCATACACTGCACTGATTGCGTCTTTTGTCCTTGTGGCAAATAAAGAAATTATTATTAACAGCAACAACACAAACAACAATAATGACACTTATAACAATTTCTTAATTTGGCTCAAGAGGATTAATTTACAGAGTAAAGGAAAAAATTGTGTGAAAATCACTGAATAATTATGATTTTTTCTTTTTTCTCTTTTTTCTCTTTTTTTTTTTTGTTAATGAAGTACAAAGCAAATTATCATTAGAAAACAGCTAAAGTGAAGAGAATTAATTTCAGTGTATTGTTGGTTCTTATTTTCTACACTCTAAGAGATGAAAGACCAAAGCGAACTCAGGTGGAATAATAGTAATAATAATAATAATAATAATAATAATAATAATAATAATAATAATAATAATAATAATAATAATAATAATAATAATAATAATAATAATAATAAGATCAACAATAATTACGATTTCTTGTGATTCTTCTTAGAGTAAATTTTTGCAAAGGAGAGATGTATAGTGTATTGTACCTACCCCAATGCATTACTGGGATCTATCTTATGTGCCAGTGGCACATAAAAAGCACCCTTCAAACAGTGGGCCTCATGGAGGCCATAAGTGACTGAGACCTTTGGCAATATGCTGTGCTTGAGAAGACTCGTCAAGCCAAGTGAAATCATAGTTGTGGCCAATGCTGGTGGCATATAAAAAGCATCCACTACACTCTTGTAGTGGTTGTCATTAGGAAGGGCATCAAACTATAGAAACCATGCCAAGTCAGATTGGAACCTAGTGCAACTCTCCAGCTTACCAGTTCTAGTCAAACCATCTAACCCATGCCAGCATGGAAAGCAGACGCTAAATGATGATGATGATGATGAGGATGATTTTAATAGTCCCAGAGGGAATAAATACGAAGTGAACTGACTGAATTTGAACTTGAAACTGTGAGGTACAAAACTAGATTCACAACAGTCATTGAATCTGGCATCCCACTTGCAGCTGTTTCTAACAACAGCATTCTTATCAATTCAATGTGAAATCCGAACCAATATGAAGAGAAGAACATTCTTCCAACTATCAAATTGCATAAGTGTATTGAAAGGACCAGCTTCTTCATTGATAAAACCTTATTGGCTGTAAACCAGAATTGAAGTAAGAACCAAAATATTAACTTGATAGTTTACAAAATGGAATTGATCCCAGAGTCAATGGAAACACCCAAATTGTTATCAATAGGTGCTGGATGTACTGAATTTGATTTGAACTGGGTTGAGGGAAGCTAGTTAGCTTCAATGGATGACTGCAAGACTATTTCTACAGTCTCCTCCTCTTCCTCCTCCTCTGGTTGCAGGTGTTAGGCAGAGTTTATTGAGGCAGATTTTTTGTGACCAGATGCCTTTCCTGGCAGAAAACCTTGCTTCTTTCCAAGCAAGGTAATATTACCTCATGGCCAGGTATGTTTTCAAAGAATATTGGCAATGAATAACACTGCTTGTATGACAGTGACACCCATTTACAACTATCATGTGATGTCAAAACAAGGAGACGCAAACACACAAATACACATACATATATACATACACGACAGACTTCTTTCAGTTTCCATCCACCAAACCCACCCACCAGGCTTTTGTTGGCCTGGGGCTACTACTAGAAGACATTTGTTCAAGGTGCCATGTAGTGGGACTGAACAGAATCATGTGAATGTGAAGCCATCTTCTTAACACACAGCCATGCCTCAACCTATTCTACATTAAAAATAAACAAGATTGTTGAAAGCAATTTTCACATCTGCTTGACACTGGCTTCAATCTGAACAATGCGGAAATCAATAGGAAATGGCTACAGTATAAAAAAAAAAGTGAATGAACTGCTATAAATGGACAATACGTGGATCAGCTCAGTTGGAAAACTCATTCCAGCTTGCCAAATTTGAAATTGAGAAAAGTGCCAAGGTGAATTTCTACCAAAGTAAAGTGAGAAATAAAGGAGATATTCTCCATAGTATTTCTCCTTAGATGAACTTCATGATATTTATAGTTTTTGTGGGTAGTGGAACTGTACAAATTTACCCAGACATGGAAAAAGGGATCTTAAAATATTGACAATAAAGCTCTTCTATTACAAAGACACAACAGTACCATTATAAAGTTGACTAAAAAAATATCCTTTCATAAATAAACACTCTTATGCAGCAATTACAAGAACTGTTCATAAAAAAGATAGCTAGATAAACCAACCAACAACTGCAGGTCACACAAACTTAGACTTATACAAGAAATAACCATGATAGAAAGATTGCAACCTAATAATGAGAAATTTGATATCAATGATGAAAATACTAACAACATCAATAACAAGAGTCTTAATATTGATTTCTAACTTAGGCACAAGGTCATACATTTAAGAGGAGGGTATAGACAATTTTATCAGCCCTTAGTACTAAACAAGTATTTTATTTTATCAACCTGGAATGATGAAAAGCAAAGCCGATCTCAGTAGTTTTTGAACTTAGAAATTAAAAGGCCTTAACTAAATAATGCACATTGTTTGATGTACTCAAACATTTACCAGTGTAACACATAGCAATTAAAATTAGTAATTGCAAACTATTGGTTAATATGTCTTACATTTTCAATACCCTTCAAAAAGAATGAAATATAAATTCATAAAATAAATTTGAACAAATAGTTTTTCTCTCTCAGATTATTATTATTGTTAATTATAATATCTAACATACATTATACCAAAGTAAGGAATATATCACATTTTTTTATAATTAAAGAGTAAAATAAAACACTACTCTTATGATTACTTTGGTAATGGCTTTAAACTACAAAATTATACTATTCACATTAATAATTGAAAAGGAAGAAAAAAGGAAAAGAACATCTCTAATGTTCTGTAACAATTTTGGTAATTTATCAAACATTATCCCATAAAAAAATCATGAATCACTCAGTAGGTAAGTTTCTAGAATTCCAATATGGCAGATTTTGTCCTCATTTTCACATACATTAATACAGATTTGGAATTTAGATTACTGCTATTCTTGTTTAGTTATTTATTTTACTCACTGCTAAGTAGATGAGGGGGGAAAAAAACTCTTAAGGATGAAAGATTTGCCTATTTAATAAATGACCAAAAATAAAACTAAACAAAAGTAACAAAAAAGAAAGTAAGAAAGAAAAATGGTGGGCAACTCTGTGTAACAGAATCATTGTTCAGGTTTAGAAATTTTTTAATCTTAAAGTTATTAGTTTTGATAAAGAATACTATTTATCTTCTAGACAGATATGGCTACATGAAGGATATATAGGCTAGGAAAGATTACTTGAGTTAGTCAGCCCCAATGTTTCCGCTGTTATAGCTTGAATAAAAGATCTGAATTCTTTTACAAGAATCCAGATAATTTTCTGAAATTTATTCCAAACTCATGGTTCCAGAACTGTCCTAAAGTTGCCACTTCAAATTCTTTGCTTAATCTAATAGTAAAAAAAAAAAAAATCAAAAAACAAACTTAGTAAATGCAGGAAATCGCATTCATAGCATTTTTATATGTCCACAGTAAACAACAACGAAACAAGAATTCCATTTAGTTTCTGAGTGTCTGACACTATAAAACACTTTTCAAAAATCAATCAGTTCTCCAGGATAATGACTGAGTCTCAACATAATCACTCAACCAGTTAGCAATAGGAGCTAAATTTCCTTTAAATTACACCTCACTGTCCTTCAAAAAATGGTGGGGCTCACTTGAAAATGTGGTCTTAGATATACAATAAGACAGGGTGGTGACAGCTATTTTTATTATAGATAGAAGAAGGCTTCAAAATTGGGTAAAGGTGTATAGTCAGATATACCAACCCCTATACTTCAGTGTATCAACATGAGAGATATGAAGGCCATAGTTGACTTCAGTGAGATTTAATCTTGGGACATGAATAATTTAAGAAAATATGAATAAAAAAAGAATGACTCTGCCACATGTGAAGCATGACAATTCCTTGCACAATATATATATATATATATATATATACACACACACACACACACACACACACACACACATGCATCATCGTTTTAACACCCACCTTTTCATGCATGCATGGGATGGACAGAATTTGTTGAGGTGGATGTTCTTCCTGTTGCTAACTCTCACCTGTTTCTAAGTAAGGCAATGGCGAGATGACAGTATCGTTAGGATGCCAGGTGAAATGCTTAGAGGTATTTTGTCTGCCATTATGTCCTGAGTTTAAATTCCACCGAGGTTGACTTTACCTTTCATCCTTTCGGGGCTGATTAAATAAGTACCCGTTATGCACTGGGTCGATGTAATTGACTTAATCCTTTTCTCTGTCCTTGTTTGTCCCCTCCATGTTTAGCTTCCTGTGGGCAATAAAGAAATGAATATTCCTCATGGCCAAACATTATTTTCATGGAAGATTGGAAACCCCACTTGCATGAAATCAAGGCAAGAGAGACAACACACACATACATGGACTTCTTTGAGTTTCCACTCACTAAATCTATTCACAAGGCTTTGACCAATCAAAGGTGATAGTAGAAAACACTTGCTCAAGGTGCCATGAAGTGGAACTGGACCCACTGCTGTATGATATCAGACATGTATAACATGTACATATTATATATGTATGATGCCATATAGTATAAAATATTGCTATATAAAATAACTGAATGCTCATAACTCAGAATACTACATAATAACATGTCTGGTAACATACTATGCATACTATTTATAACATATATGTATGATAATTTAATATAATATGCCACACATTCTAGAATACAATATAACATAACACAATCTACTATACAATAGTACACTGTATTACCCCTACTCTACAACATGTTCTATCACTGTATTATAATACCTTATCTTTAATGATTATTATGGTAGTAATGAGTTAGCCATATTTAACCTATATTCTGAGGCCCTATCTTTTATTTATGTTCCTACATTCCCTCATCCATTTATTTGTACACCTATTTCTAAGGGGAAAACTCACTGACTGAAGAGAATAACATTTGCAAAAGCTTATATATTTGCTGAAACATGAATGGCATTACTATTCCAAGACTGATATTTCAAGATTGATATTTCAGGATTGATAGAATTGCTTCAGTTTAAGACATGACTTGTCAGCACCTACGATATCTATCTATCTCCACATTAACTTCACTTCAGAAAGATATTATACATATATATATATATATATGCAAACATATTGCTATATATGAATACATATAAATGTATATATGTATATACATAAGCATATACATAATATATAAACGTATATATATA
>NC_068981.1:176916007-176922728 GCF_001194135.2 Octopus bimaculoides | reverse complement strand
ATTTAAACCAAATAAAGTGGATTCTTTAAGATCACGCAATCTGAATTAACTACGTATGACATATTAGAGCACACAAACCCAAACACATTGAGCATACACATACACACACACACACACCTTTTCCAGCTTGATTTCCCTTGTATTTTTATTTTATTTTAATTTTAATTTTTATTTTTTTTTCTAATGAAATACTGCTTGTTTCCCTGTCACTATTTGGCAGCTATTTCTTTCTAGCTGCATGTTCTATGCCAGCATGATCCTTTCCGCTCTCACAAAGCATGCATGTGAGCTATTTGTATCAATGATAACATATCCATTGCTTCAACTAAATAGGAAATAAACTGTAGTATTTTTGAATGCTAACAATATGATAATACATGAATAAATACGTGCATGTATATGCAATTCACAAGCTTTACACACACACACACACACACGCACACACACACACACACACACACACACATACACACACACACACACACACACAGAGTCTTAACGTATTGCTGTATATTTAAGATATTGTTTTAGAGAAAACATATTCTATTGTTAAGTGATTTTTATGTTTTTTTGAGTATATGGTGAATTTTGTCCTGAAATGCAACATTAAGTCAACAATCTTAGACTGATGTGTTCTTGCATGTGTGTGTAAGTGTGTGTGTGTAAGTGTGTGTGTGTAAGTGTGTGTGTAAAGGAAGGTAACTAGCTTATATATGTATATATTTGATACATACAAATGCATACATGTACATACATACACACAAACATACATGTGTGTGTGTGTTTATATATATATATATATATATATATATATATATATATATATATATATATATATATATATATATATATATATATATATATATATATAATATGCACATAAATATATATACATATGTAGATACATGTATATATACATACAAATATATATACATATGTGTGTATATAATGAGAGAGATGGAGGTAAAGAGATAAATAGATTGAAAGATATGTCTGTGTGTATATACATATATGTGTGCGTGTGTGTGAGAGTATAAATATATATATTAATATGTCTACATGCATATATATATATATATATATGCATACATGCACACACACATATATATTATACATGCACACACAAGCACAGACATACCAGAATAAGTGATTTGTCAGTAGATTTAATTGTTATAAATTTGATAGAAAAAAACTTCAGGAAGAATAAATATTTGTTTTAGAGATATTTTAAACATTTCTCAGTGAAGACATATTAGTTATTATTGAATAAGTAAAGCTGAACAGTTATCAAGCCAGGCTTGTTTAGTGACAGACTGGTAAAAAAAACAAAAAAAACACAAAACAAAAAACTATGTACAATTTAAGTATTTTGCAATTTTTGTTTTTTTTTATAAATACATTGAACTGCGATGTGTCCTGGGTACAACTTTAAAATGCTTTCAGTGGGAAGTGAGATCTAGATTGGGAGTTTTAGGGTTTTGAGGAGTGTGGAACCACTTCCTAGCTGCTATTGGTCCCAGGTCTACTCTGACCTGGAGTAGTAACATTTCTCAGGGTCCCAGCTATGGGTTAATTAGCATGTCATGGAAGAGACTCCAAGCACAAACCCAGACTACTTTGAGAGTGCCTTGGGAAAGAAAAAGACTGGGAGAATCAACTTTGACAGCAAATCAGGGAATGGAGTTATCAAGCTAGGCTCAGTAAAACTTTACTTATTCAATAATAAATGTCTTCACTGAGAAATGTTTAAAATATCTTTAAAACAAATATTTGTTCCTCCTGGAGTTTTTTCTATCAAATTTATAACAATTAAATGTACTGACAAATCAAGAAATGGAGTCTGTCAGGCAGTACAGTACCCTCTGTGACACCCTTCCAGCTACTCTAGTTCATGGAAACTTAAGGATTATTTGTTTGATGAACTTGATATTAAAGCTTTTGATATATGTCTTTTTCTGAGGAAAAAATTCAAGGGTTAAAACTTCTTTTGTTTCAAAACAATACCTAAAAATACTGTATATATGCATACATACATACACACACCCACACACATATCAACACATGTATGTATATAAATGCCAATATGTATACACACACATAAATGCACACACACACACACACACACACACACACACACACACACACACACATATATATATAAATGCACATATATTAATGCACATATATATGCACGTATATACATTAGTCCACTCTGCTGGGTGGTTGGTGTTAGGAAGGGCATCCAGCTGTAAAAATCTTGTCAAAACAATTATTGAAGTCTAGTGCAAGCTTCTGCCTGGTCAGCTCTTGTCAAACTGTCCCACCTATGGCAGCATGGAATGTGGATGTTAAACAATGAATATGAGGATGATATAAATGTGCAAGTTGTGTATTTATATCTATTTATATATATGCATATATACATATGTATGTGTATTTATATGTGTACATATATGCTGAGACCCCTTTCGCTCATGACTGACCATGGGATTGCACCTAGAAAGTTCCCCTCCCAGGCACAAGTCCGAGCAAGGTTGTTTATGGAAGACCAGCAGTCGCCCATGCATACCGGCCTCCCCTCTCCATGCCACCAGTGTTATCCAAGGGAAAAGCAGAGGCCGATATAGCTTGGCACCTGTGACATTGCAACTCATTTCTACAGTTCAATGAACTGGAGCAACGTGAAATGAAGTGTCTAGCTCAAGAACACAACACGCAGCCCGGTCTGGGATTCGAACTCACAACCTCATGATCGTAAGCTTGACACTCTAACTACTGAGCCCTGCGCCTTCACATATGTATATAATGAAATATATGGTTCTGAGTTCAGTCCCACTGCGTGACACCTTGGGCAAGTGTCTTCTACTATAGCCTTGGGCCAACCAAAGCCTTGTGAGTGGATTTGGTAGACGGAAACTGAAAGAAGCCTGTCATATATATGTGTATGTGTATGTGTGCGTGTGTGTGTGTGTGTGTGTATGTTTGTGTGTCTGTGTTTGTCCCCCCAACATCGCTTGACATCCGATGCTGGTGTGTTTACGTCCCTGTAACTTAGCAGTTTGGCAAAAGAGACCGATAGAAAAAGTACTAGACTTACAAGGAATAAGTCCTGGGGTCGATTTGCTCGACTAAAGGCGGTGCTCCAGCATGGCTGCAGTCAAATGACTGAAACAAGTAAACGAGCAAAAAGAGTATATATGTGTGTGTGTGTGTGTGTATGTGTGTGAGTGTGAGTATATATGTGTGTGTACACACACACACACACACACACACACACACAGTATTTATATTGAGTAAAAGAAAGGAGAAAGTCAAAGAAGGAAGGTGAGGGAGAGTGAGAGAGAGAGAGAGAGCTGTTATTCATGATCTATCTTTTGGAGCAGAAACAGAGATCTTCATTTAGTGACCTTTCTAGTTAAGACATTTAAGTAGAGTTTTCTGGTCAGTAAGTAACAACTGATGATGTAATCATGCAGACACTTGTTATTCATTATTTTTTTCTTTAGTCATTTTCTACCATTCACTTTTTTTGTGCTTGCATGGGTCAGACAGTATTTGTTGAGGAAGATTTTCTATGTCCAGATGCTCTTCCTGTCACCAACCCTCACTTGTCTCCAAACAAGGTAATATTTCCCCATGGTCAGATATGTTTTCATAGAAGAATGGATATAAACATTGTTTGTATGACTGTGGGCCTTATTTACAACCATCACATGATATCAAGACAAGGGTGCACACATACATACACACACACAGAGGCTTCTTTAAGTTTCCATCTACTGAATCCACTCACAAGGCTTTGGTCAGGACTATAGTAAAAAGACATTCGCCAAAGGTGCTGCACAAGGGATTGAACCTGAAATCATTGTTGGAAAGTAAGCTTCTTAACCACACTGCCATGCCCGCAACAAATCAGAAAAATTTTATTTTTGATTTCTGATAAAACACCATCCTTGAAAATGTCTGCTATTAAATTTCTGTATCTTTTACTTTCTACAACATAGAGTTAGTAGAAAAGTTTGACAAACCCAGTTGATGTGAGAAGACTAACATTTTAGGATGTTGTTCTTCATCTGAGAAAATTATTGCTGATCCAGATCATTACCAGCTCCCTTGTGTTCTGGATTGGACCCTTGTTACAGTGTAATCTTTAAGAAACTTCTCCATTTATTATAGACAATAAGGCACAGACTATTTTGTGTTGCTTCTATTAAAATGTTGAATTTTTCAAAACAGTCACTCCTTTACCCATATGTACTGTTCTAAAAGCTACTCTTTACTCTTTTACTTGTTTCAGTCATTTGACTTTGGCCATGCTGGAGCACCGCCTTTTGTTGAGCAAATCGACCCCAGGATTTATTCTTTAGAAGCCCAGTACTTATTCTATTGGTCTCTTTTGCCGAAATGCTAAGTTACGGGGACGTAAACACACCAGCATCGGTTGTCAAGCGATGTTGGAGGGACAAACACACACACACACACACACATATATAGATATATATACGATGGGCTTTTTTCAGTTTCCGTCTACTAAATCCACTCACAAGGCTTTGGTCGGCCCAAGGCTATAGTAGAAGTCACTTACCCAAGGTTCCACGCAGTGGGAACGAACCCGAAACCATGTGGTTGGTAAGCAAGCTACTTACCACACAGCCACTCCTGCACCTACATATGTACTGTTCTAAAAGCTACTGGTGATTTTTCACTAAAATTAACTAATTTATTAGCTTCCCCATTTCAGAGGGTAGGAGGGATAAAAAAAAAAAATATACTAGTTCCATATCCTTATGTCCTAAAGGTAATTTGTCTGTTTGATTATAAAAAAAAAAATGTTGCCTCTTTCTCTTTCTCACTTGATTATACATTAATCTCTGGTTACCAGACATGTAGCTAAAAGATTTAAAAACCACAGAAAAAAAAAAAAAAAGTATTTAAACCAGTGGTTCTCAACTGGGGTTCATATTAACCCTTGGGGGTCCATATAAGATTTTGTTGTTAAAATTTATCTGCAATAAATTGATTATACTTCTACAGTGCACAAAATATTTTAATAGTTATTTTTATATAATTCCTAATAATATTTGATTATAAAAATATAATGGGAATATTTAAACTTCAAATGGCTAGGAGGGTTTATCTGGGTAAATTAGGGAAAATGGTTGAAAAACACTGATTTAAAATTTAAGTCAATCAATTGTTGCTTAGCTCTAAGTTGGTCCTGGCAAAGAAGTTCACTCTCTTTTTATTGGGTTGTCTGGAAAGTTTGTGCCGATTTATAGTAGCTTACCTTTCGACTTATTTGCCATGAAACCACCTCAATTCTGGGGAGAGGGTATTTTCAAGTTAAAGGAAAGATGGAGATGCATTGTGCAACAAAATGGTTCATATTTGGTTGATTAAAAATGTAATGGCAAGTATTTATTGACCTTTTTCTTTCCTTTAAAAATCGGCACAAACTTTCCGGACAACCCAATAGTTTTTTCTCAGGCATAGTGTACCTAGATTATATTAACCAATGTGTCCTTTTCCAAGATGGTATGGTATAATTTTAGGGAGATTTGGCTATTATTTTTGCAAGTTGAGCAATCATTGGCTGATGTAGTTAGTAGAAGCAGTATACAGTGGGACTAAATACACCGTAGTGTTTTATATCACCTTTTTTGTATTTCATTAGAGTAGACTCTCCTTTTATCTTTTCATAGTGGGGGCCATTTACATTGACTATATTCTGCCTCTTTTGCCTAACAAAAAGAAAAAAGAAGAAAAACAATAACTTTTGGTTAGCTTGCGCCCCTACCACTTTGGCCTCAATTACAATAAAACAGAAAAAAAGAAAGAAATGTATAATAATAATAATAATAATAATAATAATAATAATAATAATAATAATAATAATCTATGTTATGGAGTGGTTTGGTAATTAGTAACCTGAAGCATTTGGTCATAAAAGATAAAAAAAGCTTCTGTGATGAAACTTAGCACTTGCTTTGTGCAACAGCCTTGGAAATAGCTATCTTTATGATTGCTACACCTCCAAGATAAGGCACTAAGACAGTGGGTAGAAAAACAGTGAATTGAAATTTCAGAACATTTTGAGTGTCTGCGGTGAAAGGCCATCAGATAGTGCTCCCTAAAACATACCAGCATGGAAAAACAGACTAAAATAATATTGAATATATAAGGAAATCTGATATTCAAAGTTAGGACATTTAGAACTGGATCTCTCTCTCACACACACACAATGGTAAATCAGAATAGTTGAAGCTCAAAGTTTAAAGCTGGGACAACAGATTCAAATCTTGACTGGCATCTGAAATTTCAATTTATTTATTTATCAGTTTTGCAACAGAAACACGTAACCAGTTATGGACATATTAGAATCTAAATATTCAACAAATATGGCACCTTGGGCAAGTGTCTTCTATTATAGCCTCGGGCCAACCAAAGCCTTGTGAGTGGATTTGGTAGATGGAAACTGAAAGAAGCCTGTCATATATATATATATATTTATATATATTAATAGTTATTGCCAAGCCAACATGGCAGTCCAAAAAAATAGGATGAATGCTGCCGTTGATTAGCTCCAAGAGGCCATCGCCTCTAGCTAGCTATGTGACACATGAACCTGTGTCCTTTATAACCTTCGAACAGGGGAGGTCAGCCACTTCCCCTTGCTGGTCTGGCATCTACAGACTAGTTTCAGGGTGTTGCCCCTTATCAA
>NC_068981.1:176903688-176915950 GCF_001194135.2 Octopus bimaculoides | reverse complement strand
TATATATATATATATATATCTGTATATATATATATGTGTGTGTGTGTGTGTGTGTATATGTTTGTATGTCTTTTTGTCCCCCCATCATCGCTTGACAACCGATGTTGGTGTGTTTATGTCTCTGTAACTTAGCGGTTCAGCAAAAGAGGCCGATAGAATAAGTACTGGAGTTACAAAGAATAAGTCCTGGGGTTGATTTGTTTGACTAAAGGCAATGCCCCAGGATGGCCGTAGTCAAAATGACTGAAGCAAACAAAAGAATAAAAAAGAATAAAAGAATATATAAAAGTATGCAACATTGAAATGAACAGCAGTACCATCATCATCATCATCATCATCATCATCATCATCAATATTATTACTATAATTAAGGTGTCATGCTGGCAGAATTGTTAGCATGGCAGGTGGAATGCTTTGCAGTATTTTGTCTGTCTTCATGTGCTGAGTTCAAATTCCACCAAGGTCGACTTTGCCTTTCATCATTTTGGGGTCGATAAAAATAAGTAGCACTTATAATTGAATATCCCCTCCTTCAAATTTCAGGCCTAATGCCTATGGTAGAAAGGATTATTATCATCATTATTATTATTATTATTATTATTAAGGTGGCTAGCTGGTAGAGTCGTTAGCATGCTGGGCGAAATGCTTAGCGGTATTTCATCTGCCACTACATTCTGAGTTCAAATTCTGCTGAAGTCAACTTTGTCTTTCATCCTTTTGGGGCCAATAAGTTAAGCACCAGTCTAGCACTGAGGTTAATGTAATTGACTATCCCCTTCCTGCGGGCTGCCGCCCCCTTGACACCCTGGCCACATTCCTTGTGACCCCACCCCCAACTAACCCTCACAAACATAAACCTCTTTCTGAAGCAAATTCAAAGCAATTTAACCTAATGAACCCATTACTTTGCTGTTTTTACATGAATCGCTACCCCATTATTGCCCCACTTTTTACATGAATTGCTACCCTATTATTGCCCCATTTTTCTTCAACGTCCCCTTGGAACTTTCCACCACCCCCAGGGGTCAATACCACCCACTTTATGGAGTCAATGAATTAAGTACCAGACAAGTACTGAGGTTGAAGGTATCGACTAATCCCCTCCCCCAAAATTTCAGGCCGTATACTTATAGTAGACAAGATTGTTATTGATATTATAATTGTTATTAAGGTGGTGAGCAGGTAGAATCATTAGCATGCTGGGCAAAGCACTTAGAGGCATTTTGTTCGTCTTTATGTTCTGAGTTCAAATTCCACTCAGGGTCAAGAAAATAAGTACCAAATGAGCACTGAGATCAATGTAACCAACTTATCCACCACTCCGAAATTGCAGGCCTTGTGCCAAAATTTGAAACCATTATTACGGTGGTGAGCCGGTAGAAGTGCTTCTGCATTGGACAAAATGTTAAGTGGTATTTCTATCAGCTCTTTGCATTCTGCATTCAATTTCTGTCGAGGTTAACTTTGTCATCCTTTCAGGAAGTTGATGAAATAAAACAAGATAAAATAAAATAAAGTACTTGGGTCAATGTAATCGACTTGCCCCCTCCTCTCAAAATGTGCTAAAATTAGAAAGAATTATTATTATTATTATTATTATTATTATAACGTTTTCCATTATTGCTTTGAAAACTGAAACTTAACTGTTTATATGGGAGACAACAACAGTAACAGCTCATACAATGGCTTTCATTCATAAAAGTAGAACAGAAATGTGGAATGATTGTTTAGTCTATTTCTCACCATGGAAAATAATGGTGGAACACTTTCCCCCTTTGCTATCTGAAAAGCTTTGGAGCCATCAAAGATAAACTGGTACCTTTCAAAATATTTACAAAGTTTTATTGTTTTTCTTTGGATTATATGTGAGATATCACTTAAGACACTCCTTTAAGATCACTCCCTACCATCACCACCACCACACCCTTAAGGGAATTTTTGATATTTATCACTTTTTCTGGTCTTTGTGAAAGCCACTTCATAGATGTATGACGTATTTAAAAAACAAAACAAAACATTGCAGGCATGGCAATGTGGTAAGAAGCTTGCTTCCCAATCACATGGTTCTGGGTTCAGTTCCACTGCATGGCTTCTTGGGCCAATATTTTCCTCTATAGCCTCGGGCTGACCAAAGCCTTGTGAGTGGATTTGGTAGATGGAAATTGAAAGAAGCTCATTGTATATATATGTGTGTGCATATATATATATATATATATATATATATATATTTCTGTATATGTATATAATATGTGTGTGTGTCTTTGTGTCTGTTTGTGCCCCACCACTGCTTGACAACTGGTGTTGGTGTGTTTACATCCCTGTAACTTAGAGGTTCAGCAAAAGAGACCAATAGAATAAGTACTAGATTGAAAAAAATAAGTCCTGGGGTTGAGTTGTTCGACTAAAACCCTCCAAGGTGGTGCTCCAGCGTGGCTGCAGTCAAATGACTGAGACAAGTAAAAGGAAAAGAAAAGGATAAAACTGATGCAACACAAACAAAACAAACAAGAAAAAATGAGGTGGGGGAGTCTAAGAATCAAAGCAGAAATTTTAAAGACAAATAAATAAATATTAAAAAAAAAGGGGAATTGTTATCTATTTTTTTCTAGTAAGAGTGATATCTTAAGAAAAGAAATAAACTACTTTTAGACTATTGATGCTGATTTGGTAGTTGGTTGTAGTTGATGCTTAGTTCCAGGATAGGCTTCACCAAGCAAACCTATGATGAAAGACATTTCAGCTGTGACTAACTTATCTTTTTTCTTACATGCAAAGATTCCAGAACTACAATGTCTAGTACATCCTTTTTTTATTTCTTTATTGCCCACAAGGGGCTAAACATAGAGGGAACAAACAAGTATAGACAAGGGGATTAAGTCGATTACATTGACCCCAGTGCGTAACTGGTGCTTTATTTATCGACCCCCAAAAAGATAGCTCCACCGTTTGACCAATGCCTTGTGGGTGAATTTGGTTGATAGAAACTGTGTGCTGTGTACTATACCTGGAACTATCCCAATGCTGGAATTTAGACTGGATTGTGAAACTGCATGCTGGTGTGTATGAATATATAATTTCATGTACATGTATATCTTTATGTACGTGTATATTGATGTGTTCATGTATGTGTATATGTGAGTGTATAAACATGTCCATATATACATAGGTATATGCGGGCATGTTTGTATATGGTATATACATGGATCTGTGGATCTTGACCCTCACTTGGTGTCCTTAATATTAAAATACCTTGATTCAAATGAATCCTACAAATAATTAACACACACACACACACACACACACACGTTATCATTTAACAGCTATGCTACATGCTTTCATGGGTTGGATGGTCTGACAAGATCTGATGAGTCCAAAGACTGCATTGTGTTTCAGTGTCTGCTTTGGTATGGTTTCTATGGCTAGATACCCTTCCTAACACCAACCACTTTACAGTGTATGTGTGAGTGTATGTGTGTGTGTATATATATATATATATGTATGTGTGCGTGTGTGTATGTACGGATGTATATATCTATGTGCGTATCTTTGTGCTTGTACCACACGCTACTTGACAAACAACCAGTGTTTATTTGTTTACAACCCCGCAACTAAGCAGTTTGGCAAAACAGACTGATAAAATAACTCCCATATTTAAAAATTGTGATGTGGTGATAATCTTTTGTGGTGGTCATGACTGAAAGTGGTACTGTAGTGTATTAGCAGTAATCTTTACTTGTTTTTTGTCTTTTATTTGTTTCAGTCAACAAACTGCGGTCATGCTGGGGCACTGCTTAGAAGGGTTTTTAGTTGAACAAATCAATCCCAGTATTTATATTTCTATGCCTGGTACTTCTGTCTTTTATTGAACTACTAAATTATTGGGATGTAAACAAACTAACACCAGTTGTCAAGCAGCAGAGTGAAAGAACAAACACAGACACACACACACACAAACACACACACCTATCTATCTGACAGTCTGTCTGTCTGTCTAAGTGTCTGTCTGTCTGTATCTCATCATCATCATTCAGGGTTTGCTTTCCATGCTGGAACTGGTAAATTGGAGAGGTGCATCAGGTTCCAGTCTAATTTTAGCTTGGTTTCTATGGCCGGATGCCCTTCCTAATGTCAACCACTCCACAGAGTGTACCGGGTGCCTTTTTTACATGTCACTGACATGGGTGCTCTTATGTGCCACCAGCATGGGTGCTTTTACATATGACAGGCATCGAAATTCACCCACAAGGCATTGATTGACTAGGGCTATACTAGAAAAACACTTACCCAAGTGAGTTTCTTAACCACTAAGCTATGCCTGTGCCTATGCAATGATATATATTGCTATATAACCCAAGGTTATGTCTGATTGAGTAGTCCTAGCACACACAAGTAATCAACCAAACAACTAGGATATGATCCACAGATCTGTTGTTCCAGGTATACAATGTATTTATCATACTGAGTGCTATACTGCATGTTCTGACAGGTTGTGGGGAATGGTTGTCATAGAAACTGTAGTGTTATGTGGTAGTGGTGTTTTGATGTGATGACAGGTGCAGGTGTGGTTTAGAGGTAAGAAGTCTGCTTCCTAACAACATGGCTCTGGGTTCAGTCCTACTTCATGACATCTCTAGCAAGTGTCTTCTACTAAAGCCTGGGCTGACCCAAGCTTTGCCAGTGGATTCGTAGGTGGAAACTGAAAGAAACCTGCTATGTGTGTGTGTGTGTATATGTATATGTATATTATAAATACACACACATGTATGTATGCATTTGTGTTTTCTTGTCTTGACATCACATGATCAGTTGTAAATGAGTGTCACTGTCATACAAGCAGTATCACTCATGTCCGATATTCTTTCAGAAATGTGTGGCCATGGGGAAATATTATTGTGCTTCGAAACAGTTGAAGGTAGGTGACAGAAAGAGCATCTGATCATAGAAAAACTCAAATAAACTCTGTCTGGACCATACAAGCATGGAAAAGTGGATATTAAAATGATGAAGATGATGATAATGTTTTGATGATGGTCTTGTTGTGTGGAAATGATGGTGGAGTTGCGATGATGATGTTCTGGTGATGGGTGGTGTTTGGATGGTCTTGTCATGAGGAAGTTGTAGCAAAGCTGTAGGGGTGTTGTGATGATGGTAACAAGGATATCATATAGTAATAGCAATAGCGATATTAGTAGTACCAGTATGGTGGTGGATTGGGGGTTGTGGTTGTGGCAACATTGATATCTACTATCAACTATCTTACAATACTACCATGAATAAATACCACATTGCTAAGTATTTGTTGATATCTCAAGAGTGAAAATAAACAATCAGAAACATTATAATGCCGATACTGATAACTAAAAGAAAGAGAGAAAGAAACTCTTTATACTCCTTTATAGAGTTCTTGAAAATGAGATCTTATTTGCCTAATTTTCTTGTTTGGAGTGATAAAATATTGTTCATTGTCAGTTTTTAAGGCAAGTAATTGATTTCTTTATTTATTATCACGGAAGCTTGGCTTGGAAAATTTCCTTTCTAAATTATTGAAGGTGAAGGTATGCAATAAATTTTGGATTGGAATGATGTGGAGAGAGAGAAAGAGATAGATAGATAAGATAGATAGATAGATAGATAGATAGATACATAGAGAGAGAGAGAGAGAAAGATAGAAGGAATACAGCATCAAACTAAATCAAATCTTTTCTATTGTTCATTTTTACACAAACAAGGTATAACAAGCATTTTTGCTTCACAAATTTAATCTAGTCAGGTACTCTACTATCTCAGCCATCTCTTCTATCATCTACAAAGTAAATATTGATTCCTTTTGACTCATCACCGGTCAAATTTTTATTATAAGGGAGGATTATAGCTGATGGAATTGATATCAGTACATTACTAATATTTATTTTCTCGGAATTCTTTCACAAGAATTGATAAAAGGCAAAGACAAAACAATATAAAAAGGAAAGAGGGGAGGAAATTTCTGTGGTAGAATTTGGATTTTGAATTATAAAGGCCAAAATTAAGCAAGTATGGTAATAATAAGATAATAAATATTGAAGAGGATTATTAAACTGAAATTTGCTTTATGGAAAGTAGGGGTGTGTTTTGGGAAAGCTTTATTTGCAAAAGACTGGCATCTTACTGGGGAGAAAATTTGCCACTCATACATTAAACACCAGAAAAGCCAGAGCTAAATGAAAGTCATATGAAGAGCACAGGAGATGTTGATAATAAATGGGGTAACTAACCACCAATTACCACAGAATGTAGAAGAATAGGTGCTCTATTTTGGCCAGTCATGCCTTGGAGTATAACACAATCAACAATTGCTAGTACATCATTCGAGATATATATGCCCTGGCCAGCACTGCTTCACTTTTCAGAGACAGCTTCCTGTCAACCCTCTGGCCTCTGCCAGGGATGTAGCCAGCCCACTTACACGTAACATTCCTTCATTGGACACTAAACTCCGCTTGTGAAGACCTGTTGAAGCGAGTGAAATAGGAATCGAAATCGAACTAAATTTGTAGACTGGCACCCATGCCAACGTCTCTTTGATTGAACACTAAACTCGGCTTGCGAAGACCTGTTGGGGGCAAGTGAAAGCGAAATCATGATGGTACGTGTACCAGTGGAGCACTAAGAGCACTGTCCAAGCGTGATCGTTGCTAGAGCACCAGCTGTCTGGCTTCCATTCCGGTGGCACATAAATAGCACCATTTGAGCGTGATCGTTACCAACATCGCCTTCCTGGCACTTGTGCCAGTGGCACGTGAAAAAACATTCGAGCGAGATCGTTGCCAGCTGGTAGAGCTGCTGGGAAACAATGCTTTGCAGTATTTGTTTCAACTCCATACATGTCAACTTTGCCTTCTGTCCTTTTGGGATCGATAAAATAAAGTACCAGTCAAGTATAGAGATCAATGGTATCAACTAACACCCTCCCCTCAAAACTATAAGCCTTGTGCTTAAATCAGATACTATTAAAGGAGGCAAGGGTTCAAATCTCACTGGGGGTCAACTTTGCTTTTCATCCTATTAAGATTGATAAAATACAGTACTAGTCAAATACTGAGGTTGATGCTATTGACTAATCCTGGCCCCTCTTCAATTGGTACTTATTTTATTGATTCCAAAAGGATGAAAGGCAATGTCAGTCTTGGCGGCATTTGAACTTAGAATGTAAAAATGGACGAAGTACTTCTAAGCATTTTGTCTAGTATGATAACGATTCAGCCAGCTTGCTGCTTCAATAATAATAACAACAACAACAACAACATCATCATTATCATCATCATCATCGTTATTATTATTATTATCATTATCATTATTATCATTATTATAATTATCATCATCCCAAAGCTATTACATGCTAATTTAATTAGTAGGGATGTTATTCTGAGGTCTGGTGTCAACAGGTTTCTTGAAATACCAAAAATCTTTCTGGGGATTCTTGCAGAATACAGGATGATGCTTTCTACTATTCAACATTGTGAGTTTCAATTGCAGCTTAACAACGTTTTTGTTATTATTATTGTTTTACTTCTCAGAGCACTCGGTCTTGTTTGTTCTGGTAGATTCTATGAGAGTGGACAGCAGCTTGTTGTCAGAGGTCACACAGGGTCTCTTTTCATACATTATAATCTTTGATACTTGGTTGTTAATTATCATGGGAGACATTCAACACCCAAGTGCTGATTCCAAAATCCTAGCTGTCCCCAGCAGAGCAGTTTTTCGAGCTTGCTCTGCTCTCATGTCGATTCTGATTTCTTTGACATATTTCTTGAGCTTGGTTTATTATTATTATTATTATTATTATTATTATTATTATGATAGTGAGCACTGTGACTGAGTAGTCTTGAGAAAGTTTGAGATCCACTGGACTGGTAGTGTTACGGCCTCAGAAGGACAACAAAAAAGAAATCTACATATTGTTAATATTTTTTCCACTTGTTGTGTTTAACATTTTATTTTTGTATTTTTTCAACAGTATGCAACACTAAATGGCAAGGAAGAAGTCAATAATTATGACTATTGACTATTCTCCAGGAGTTAATAGTCTTGATCTCTGCGTGTGAAGGAAGCTAATAGTTCTAGGGACTGCTGGGAAGGAATAGGCTATTAATTCCGGTGTTTATACGTAAAGGAAATAATCAATAGTTCTGTCTGATGGAGAGGAAGTAGTTAATAGCCTTGTTGTCTGTTGGGAATGAATAAACGGATAGTCTTGATAGTCTGTGAATGAAAGAAAGCAGCCAATAGTTCTAGGGTGTGTATATTAATGAAAAATAAAACAAAAAAAATGGAGATTCTTATAACTATTGAACGTAAAAACATAAGTAAAACTACAGTAAATGTACTAAGTTAGTTATTTCCTTTTTTTCCTCCTGTGATGTTTATTAATAGAATTATGGAGAAAAGAATTGTTTTTTTTTTCCCTAGCAATATATGTAATAATATTGTCTGGATAGTTGTCAAGAAGCTTTTTAAAGAAGATTAAGAGGTTGTTGTTAATGGAAGGATAAGAAAAATATTATTGAGTAAATTTAACCTTCAAGTAAAAGATATATTCACAGTGAGCAAGATATGAAAGAATATTGACTGGATGGAGAGAAAATTTTAGATGGGCATCATAGGGTGATGGTTTATAAAAACAAGTTATAGATTCAATATTTTGTTGAATGATCTACTTATGAGCAGAACAATACATGCGCATGCGCATGCACATTCACACACTCACACACATACACGTACACATACACTCACGTTTACTTAACTTGCTGTGATAGTCTATTGTTGAAGACCAATTTAACAGCAATGTAATCAAAGATTTGTTTCAAAAGTTGTTTTATATGACAGTCAATAAATAAAATATTTATTTGTAAAAAGAGGAAAACAATACAAAATAAATTTAAAATCTTACGATGATATCAAGTCGAGCTAATGGAATAAAGTTTAGCTGTACAGTGTAAAAATAAAACATGATGCTGGTTTAATCTATGAGAATTGAGGCGATATTAATTAGATTTTAGCTTTATACACTACAATTGTTGAAATTTATTCAAAATAAAATACGAGTAAATAATAAAGTTAAGAACAACAGACATAACTGTAAAAATGTATATCAGCAGTAATCAGTCATATTTTTGCAATGATAAATCTTCTTCTTAGCCTCTTTCGTAAAAGTCAGATGAAATCTGTTGTTATAAAACTAACTTTTCACTCATGATTTTATACTGATGAAATTTAGAAATCTGTAGAGGAGCTTGTTAATTTATAAGATATAAAGCTTATCAATAGAATTAAAGAAAACTGAATTATCGCTGCTCACTTGGAAATATTACAGCAAGGCTTGTGTTTGTTGCCAACACATTTAACTATTGATGAAATGTGGATAGCTTCATAACCTCAAGATAAATGCTCAGCAACATCCAAGTGGGGTTGTGACTCTCAAGAATGACAGCTCTAGCTAATGCTAGATGTCATCTATTGTAAATATATCAATGAAACCAATCTTAAAATTAATAAACCACTTCTTATAACTTGGATTTGAACATCAAGAGTCATGTCACTAATAAAACATCTGATTATCTGCTGCAGAATCAGCGTTTTGTACTTTGGTATGCATGTCATCCATAAAAGGCGCATGCCATGCTTACTAAGTAATATTAGTTGATGAATATTACCACAGACTACAACCTCATTGATCAGGAGCTAATAAAAGAGTCTCTACAGAGTGACTTAACCTGCTAGAAATAGCTACTAAATTTCCCTTAAATCACATTCTACTATTTGAAAAAAAAAAAAAAGAAAATGGTGATATCTAAGTAATTGTTTGATTATGTAGTATTAGATACATCCTTAAATGTTTTGATGTCTGAGATGCAATGTTATGAATATGATTATAATTTTTTGGACAATTAAATTCATTGTTAGTAATGGAAAATGCTTCTCAGCCTTTTGCCTTAGATCAAAGTGTAATATTCACAAATCAATTGAAGCATAGTGTAGATGTAATATTAAAACATTTTTTCATCTCTAAAGACAGAGTTAATTATCTGAAAAAAATTTGTTTCTGTTGAGGAATGGCTGTGTAGTTAAGAAGCTCACTTTGCAACCATGTGTTTTCAAGTTCAGTCCCACTGTGTGGTCACTTGGGTGTCTTCTGTTATAGCCCTGGCTAACCAATGTCTTATAAGTAAATCTGTCAGATGGAAACTCTGCAGAAGCCAGTCATGTATGTATGTAATGTATGTATGCATGCATGCATACATGCATGGATGCTTGAATGTATATATGTATGCGTGTGTATATGTATGCATGCATGTATGTATGCATGCATGCATGCATGTATGTATGCATGAATGCATGTATGTATGCATGTATGTATATATGTATGTATGCACTCATGCATGTATATATGCATGCATGTATGTATATATGTATGCATGCATGGATGTATGTATATATGCATGTATGTGTGCGTGTGTGTGATTGTGATTGTGTGTCATTGTGTTTCTTCCCCGCTGCTTGACAACTGGTGTTGGTTTGTTTACATTCACATAACTTTGCAGTTTGATGAAAGAATCCAATAGAATAAGTACCAGCCTTAAAATAAGTACTGGGGTCGATTTGTTTGATTAAATCCCTTTAAAACAGGGCCATAGTCCAATGACTGAAGCAAATAAAGGATAAAAGATACATGTTTGCCAATGGCAGAATGCTTTTGGTCATAGATCTGCTCAGTGAAGAACAACCTGGGGTTAAACAACAACAACAACAGCAACAACAAAATCAAATGGAAGTTGCTATAAGAATTATTCTAAACCATTTTCAGACTTATGTTTTGATATTCATAAAGTATCTTTTATTTGTTTCAGCAATACTGGGGCAGCACCTCGAATGGTTTTTAAACCTGGTACTTATTCTATCAGTATCTTATACCGAACTGCTAAGTAATGGGGATGCAAGCAAACTAACATCAGTTGTCAAGCAGTGGTAAGGGACAAACACAAACAGACACAGACAGACAGACAGATACACACACACACATTAATTCACATATGATGGGTTTCTTGCAGTTTCTTATTTCTTTACTGCCCACAAGGGTGTACACACAGAGGGGACAGACAAGGACAGATAAACGGATTAAGTCGATTATATCGATCCCAGTGCGTAACTGGTACTTATTCAATCGACCCCGAAAGGATGAAAGCAAAGTCGACCTCAGCGGAATTTGAACTCAGAACGTAGCGGCAGATGAAATACCGTTAAGCATTTCGCCCGGCGTGCTAATGTTTCTGACAGCTCACTGCCTTGCAGTTTCTGTCTAACAAATCTACTCACAAGGTTTTGGTTGGCCCAGGGTTATAGCAGTAGACACTTGCCCATGGTGCCATGTGGTGGAAATGAACCCCAAAATATGTTTGGGAAGCAAATATCTTAACACACAGTCACATTATATATATCACACAAATCTTCATAAAATAGATTGGGAAAAGTGAATATCAAAATTTCTTGCATGATGGCTATTACTTCATTGCATTTTTTGTATAATCTATGGGAATAAATATAATATATATGGAAGTTAGAAATATCAGAAAATATATGCAAGTCTTTCTCACTACAGAAAATCTTATTTGTGTTTCCTTACTCAATTGTTTCTCTTTTTACAGCATGTATTGATTAAATGCTACAGACAATATTTCCCAGGAACTGCTACTGATAGCTACATATACAATCTGCCTGGTCATTCTTACACAATGCAATATTAATGTATTCTTTAATCGCACTTCTAGGTATCTTTTTAAGCCATTCTCACAGGAAGCAGATGTAAGAATCTGCATGAGCTAAAATTTTTGTTATAGTAATTTTAAGGAGCAGAAGGATTAGTTTGCAAAGAGTCTTGGGATTTATTCATTTCTTTATTTACTAAACTATTTATTTATCTATTTATTTATTTACTTATTTATTTATCTATTTGTGTATTCATTCAGACTTTTTCATTTAAGGTTTAAATTTCTACCAGATTAAGTCAAGTTTCTTGATAAAATGGCACTTATTTCTTATATCGTAATATGTTAAATATACATCATAAAGCATTTAAATAGTACATGCATGTGTCTTAAAGAATCATGTATGTAATACATTATATATAAATATATATTTATATATATATATACATTATATACATATACATTTATATTTACATTATATACATATATAATATATATATATATATATATATATATATATA
>NC_068981.1:176901900-176902775 GCF_001194135.2 Octopus bimaculoides | reverse complement strand
TGTATATATATATCTGCATAAATGTGCATATGTATATGTGTGTGTGTATACAATATATGATTTATAACTAAGAGTTTTACATTAGCATTAATGTATGTACATATGCAATAATAGTGAATAATTCATGTATGTTATACAAACATTCTATGTTAGGTCACTTTTAGAACCACTGGTACTATGTAACCCAGTTTGATCTGTTGCAGCATTGGATTATTGGGAACTAAATTGGCAACCTTACCAAGCTTGCTCTGGTAAGGTGGATGGTTTTCACAAAATCTATGAAAGGGTGGATGAACTCAGCAGAGTCTAAACCATCCAACAGATGAGAGTGAGAGATGCCTTGTCTTCATTTAGACATCTCTCAAGGAGGAAGAAAACTCTTATGTAACATCTGTGAACTTCATTTGCATCCAATGATGTAGACTAGTTTTTTTTTAGACATAAAAGCATAAATACACACATGTATGTATGTATGTATGTATGTATGTATGTATGTATGTATGTATGTATGTATATATATATATATAACTTTTATAAGTAATATTCTAAAAGAATATGTAACTGAACTTATATTGAGTGCTCAATTATTTTGAGCAAATAAATGTGTATATATGTGTTTTTATATTATTAATAAATTCATAAACTTATCAATAATATACTCAGGTAATCAATATTTAATATTTCGAAAGATATATATCCAATATGACATGGTAATATAATAAATTTAAAATTTAAAATATAAATATACAAAATATAAATATAAATATTTATAAAAATATGAATGTAGATAAATATACGTGTGAATATAAATGCGTATAAAAATTTATGTGTAATTAAGCATGAATATTGTAAAGTCTAAAATATAAAATATAAAA
>NC_068981.1:176898809-176901890 GCF_001194135.2 Octopus bimaculoides | reverse complement strand
CAATATTTAATATTTCGAAAGATATATATCCAATATGACATGGTAATATAATAAATTTAAAATTTAAAATATAAATATACAAAATATAAATATAAATATTTATAAAAATATGAATGTAGATAAATATACGTGTGAATATAAATGCGTATAAAAATTTATGTGTAATTAAGCATGAATATTGTAAAGTCTAAAATATAAAATATAAAAAAAACCTAAAATTTAAAGAGTTAGGCATCTGACGATCGTTTCGCGGATATTACTATAATCACAAAGTGATCAAAAGATCAGCTTACTATCAGTAATTCTGCTCTTCGGAGATGAATTAAGAACCAATGGTATATATACAATATTAATTAAAACATTAGAAATATTAAAAAATTAAAAATAATAATAAAATATATACTGTCCTTCCTATAAATTGTAAAATTATAAATTGTAAAATTAATCCTTCTGCTAAATGGAGTAGTGCTAAGGACATTACACTGTGTGTGTGGGGAATGGTGGTGGTGTATGTGTGCGTGTGTGTATATAGGTGCATATGTGTAGAAATGATGGACTCTCTCACATTGGTTTCAATATATGAGAGTCCAACAGTCTATTCATTTTGTTGAGCCTGGATTACATTTTAGTTCCACCAAGGATTTGTAAACCAGTTTATAGATCATGCAAGAATTTGGATAACAGGACAATGCTGCGGTTATGCTTGAAAATGCTTTTGTCCTCTCTCTTAGTTCTCATTGCCAATGAATACAACCAGATTCAAAGTCCCTGGTCCCATCCTGACGCACAAATCTTCAGGTTTTCCATTTCAGGGCCACTTGCTCAAAGGTCTCATAAGGTATATTGATTGCATGTACACGCACACACACACACACACACACACACACATGTGATAGAATCAAGCAGGTTTGATTCTACTACCAGGTTCCTCAGTTGTCTACGAGACACATGCCCAAGGTACCTTATAATAGGATCAAATGCTGAGCCACAAAGTTGTATAACAAGCTTCTTAACTCAATCATGCCTGTGCAGCACAGTATTTCAGGCATAAATTTATTTACAATTTCATCGGAAATAATTTTTTTTTCTTAATTATCACAAATTCACATGAGAGCAAATAAATGCTTTACATATCATTATCAATGTTCAGCTCATTTGATTGAGTTAATGGAATGAATAAACTTAAAATATTCTAGCAGATAACCTTAGGCTAAGTTGCATGCTGTGGTTTATGTCTATAAGGAAATGAATTTGTATTAATATGAATGAAGGAAAGAAAAATGAGATTTGTAAGATAGGGAAAATGGGCATTTGGGATAGATTTAGTTTTCTCAAAGGTATTAGCAATGTATGTAATATAAATTGCCTTCAACCAAGAATTGAAACTTGATCATGGCTTATTAGAAAGATAACAAAAAGAAAAAGGTTTTATGAATGATTGATATTGGTATTTCCAGTAGAAGCAGCAGCAGCAATAATAGTAGTAGTAGTAGCAGCAGCAGCAATAGTAGTAAGAAAAGCAGCAGCAATAATTGTAGTAGTAGTAGTAGCAGTAGCAGCAGCAACCTAGGCAATATAATAACAAGAACCTTAGCATTCACTTGATTCACTCACAGCAGCTGTAGTAGAAGCAGTTTTCTCAATATTATATGTTAGATTCTGTCGAGGTCAACTTTGCCTTTCATCCTTTCGGAGTCGATAAAGTAAGTACCAGTTATGTACTGGGTTCGATGTAATCGACTGGTCCCCCTCCCCAAAAATTTTAGGTCTTCTGCCTAGAGTAGAAAAGAATATTGTATGTTAGCACCATACATACATTCATACATACATTCTTCAATTCTTTTTACTCGTTTCACTTATTTGACTATGACCATACTGGAGCACCGCCTTTAGTTGAACAAATCGATCACAGGACTTAATCTTTTGTAAGCCTAATACTTATTCTATCGGTCTCTTTTGCCGAACTGCTAAGTTACAGGGAAGTAAACACACCAGCATTGGTTGTCAAGTGATGTTGGGTAGACAAACACACAAACACATACACACACACACACACACACATCCGGGTTCAATCCCATGCAGTGGGACTGAACCTGGAGACATGTGGTTGGTAAGCAAGCTACTTACCACACACCCGCTCCTGCGCCTATATATATCATCATCATCAACATCATCATCGTTTAATGTCCGCTTTCCATGCTAGCATGGGTTGGACGATTTGACTGAGGACTGGTGAAACCGGATGGCAACACCAGGCTCCAATCTAATTTGGCAGAGTTTCTACAGCTGGATGCCCTTCCTAACGCCAACCACTCAGAGAGTGTAGTGGGTGCTTTTACGTGCCACCTGCACGAGGGCCAGTCAGGCGGTACTGGCAACGGCCACGCTAAAAATGGTGCCTTTTATATATATATATATATTATCTTTTGCTTGTTCCAGTACCCCATGCTGGAGTACTACCTTGAAGAATTTTAGTTGAATGAGGTAACTCCAGCACTTATCTTTTTTAAGCCTGGTGCTTATTCTACTGGGTTTTCTTTTGCTGAACCACTAAGTTATCAGAACATAAGTTAACAAACACTAGTTGTCAACTGATGGTGGGGGACAAACACAGACACAAAAACACACACATACACATTTATATATATATATATGTGTGTGTGTGTGTGTGTGTGTGGAGGTGCGTGGCTTAGTGGTTAGGGTGTCAGCATCATGATCGCAAGCTTGTGGTTTCGATTCCTGGACCGAGCGACGTGTTGTGTTCTTGAGCAAAACACTTCATTTCACGATGCTCCAGTCCACTCAGCTGGCAAAAATGAGTAATGCTGTGAAGGACTGGCGTCCCATCCAGCTGCGGAACATACGCCATTGAAACTGGGAAACTGGGCCCATGAGCCTGGCTAGGCTTTAAAAGGGCGCATTTATTTTTTATTATATATATACATATGTATATATGCATGAAGGGTTTCTTTCAATTATTGCCTTTTGAATTCACTCACAAGGCCTTGGTTGACCTGGGGCCATTGTAGAAGACATTTGCCCAAGTTGTCACACAGTGTGACTGAATCATCTGCAGCCATA
>NC_068981.1:176895454-176897957 GCF_001194135.2 Octopus bimaculoides | reverse complement strand
ATATATATATATATATATATATATATATATATATAAAATGAGTTTTTTTCAGTTTCCATCTACCAAATCTACTCACAAGGCTTTGGTTGACAAGTCTATAGTAGAAGACACTTGCCTAAGGAGCCACAGAGTGGGATTGAACCTGGAACTATGTGGTTAGGAACAAACTCCTTACCACACAGCCATGCTGGCACCTATATATAAAACAGATGGTCTTTTCCTTGTTTCTTACTGTGAAAGAATTGCCTCTACCCCCCGAAAGAAGCATTATTTAACACATGGATGCCCTTCCTGTCACCAATCCTTTTAATCATCTTTTACAATATGTAGAGAGATGATGTACCAATTCTAAAACTGGAGTACACATAGTAAAGAGTACCCGATATACTCATGGGACAAAACCTTGAATGGCCTTCACAATAATAAGTGGAGAAGCTGACAATTCTGGGAACATACGATTTTAAAGTTTGCAATTCTTGGAATAATTACTCTCCTCCTGTCCCCACATTGAATAAATGAAAAATACTACATTAATGTCTTGAAGAAATATTTTGTAGAGTGCTTGAATAAACTGAGTATATGTGATATATTGTGAACAATTCTCTGCATTATTTTATCAACAAAATACATTGTCATTATCTATTATTTCACTTTAATGCACAATGAACTTTTCTATGGAAAATCTGAATGTAGAGATGTATATATGTGTGGGAAATGATATTAAGACAGAAAAAAAAATAGGAAGAAGAGAAAAGAAATAAAAGAGACATCTTCAGTTGGAATCTATAAATGACCCAGATTTTTGTAATTTTACTTCAGGTGCTAAATATAGAAATTATGAGATTACTATGTAGTTAAAACAAAATTGCAATCTTAGGCTGATATCAGCAGCATCTTCTTGCTGAGTATCAAATAGACAATGCCAAAAAAAATACACAAATAAATGAATAAATGAATAAATAAATAAATAAAATTCAGAATAGCAAGTGAAAATAATTGTCTTTTATTGAAGGGTCTCTCTTGGTGCAAGAACAATTTCCAGGTTTGGAATGTATTCAATGGCTGGATCAGTTTATACAGCAGCTTACTGAATGGCTCACAATAGCAATAGATACTATAAAATTTTACACATAAAAATCAGCCAGTCACTTGTCTTCATTGTCTTATTGTATGTGTATTTGATGTGTGTATGCATGTCTGTGTACTGACCTCCTCTGATAGCAGCTGTTTGATAGCTGCACTGCAATCACTTCCTTCTATTTTCACTCTCTTTATTTGAGTCAGGTTAAAAACGTTCAAATTGAATTTGAAGGAAGCAGGGAAGGAATAGATTTATTCTTACTTACATAGATATTTATTCCTGCAACTGCATTGATGATAGGAAGCTAATGTGCACATTTTACAAGGAAGTCAGTCAATGACAGATAGACAGCAGCACTGTCACTATCAATGATGCCATCTTGCAGAATCTACCTGTCAGCAAAATGTGCGAAAACATGTCTCAGTGAACCAGTTAGTAATATGTTGATATTTATACTCATACTATATCGCTCAGGTTTATGGGTCTTGATTTAAGAAGAATTATCAAGAAAGAGGTGAGAGAAAAATAAAATAAAAAAAGAATACAGTATATGTATTATAAAGAAAGCAGCTTAAGAATATGTGGAATTAGGGTAAAATATGATCTATATGATCTATATGAAGATATTATAATTCTAAGCGTATTGTTTGTATATGTGATTAGTCCTATGCTTTTTTTTTTTAATATAAGTCAACTGCAAGCAAGAGCTCCATAGCTACTCTGCTTGCCATATTGACTGACCTCAGCAGTAGATAAAGTATGGCAGAGGCAAGGGAGTAAAGATGCTATAGATTGAAGAAAGTGGCACACTAGGTAGATAGGGAAATGTGTATGACTGCACAAGCATGCACACCCACATGTAGTTGCATGTGTGTTATCTCTTTCTCTCTCCACACATATATAAACTTGGGTGTGTTTTGTGTATCTATCTTTCTATTATATCTATCAATATATGATATATGTATTATATATATGGAAAACAGATGTTAAATGATGATGAAAGGATACATTTTTTACATATATATATATATATATATATATATATATATATGTGTGTGTATGTATAAACATTTAAATGCATATAATTTATATCTATTTATCTATCTATAAATAACATGTTATATATAGTATATTTATCATATATCTATATTTATATTTATGTATAAGTATGCACAAACCATTCATATCATTGTATCAACCAGACTATCAGATGTTATATGCCACTGGTTACAATGCACTTCCTCGTGCAGTTGTAGCTTTCAAATGATGTCACCCCACTGGCTAGGTAGGCCATATAATATATATGTATATATATATATATATATATTTATGTATGTATGTATACATACATATATATATGTATACACATATATATATGTATACATACACACACACACACACACACACACACACACACACACA
>NC_068981.1:176889531-176893742 GCF_001194135.2 Octopus bimaculoides | reverse complement strand
ATAGTATGTGTGTGTGCGTATGTGTGTGGTGTCTGTGTGGTTTTGGCTGTTTATATGTGTATGTGTGAGTGAACTTTGTGTCTCTTAATGTTGTAGGAAGAATTCAACAGCATGGTAACAGGAGTGGTGGTCTTTTGTGTAGTTGTGTTTCTCTTCACATGAGCATAGAGGAATGGTCAGTAGAAAGGTGTTTGACTGGCAGTTTGAAGTATGTGTGTGTGTATATGTATGTATGTGCGTTAATGTGCATGTGTGTATATGCCTGTGCATGTGTGTATATGCCTGTGCATGTGTAATTGTGTGTGTGTGCTTTGTGTGTGGGAGGTATGGGTGTGTTCATGTGCGTGTGCATATATGTATATATATGTAGGTAAAAATGTGTACATATATATTATATATATTATGTTAAATATACATCAGGTTCATTCTGATTTTTGAACTGTATTAAATAGGATTTATTAAAATATTATCTGTTTACATTGCTTAGTATTAGGTTGTCAAAAAAGTTCTTGCTGAGTTTTTAATTTCGTTTTAAATGACGTATTTTCAAATTAATTTTTATTAAATTACTTTGACTTTATATATCATTTTAAAGCCTGTTTTTCACTCTATCTAATCATTTTACTCTTTTTCTTTTTGAATTATTAGGCTGTTTTTTCTGGAACGTTGAATACAATATGAACAAAAAGCAAATTTGCACAATTTTCTTATTCCAGTTCAAGCTAGGCTGAAAAGCTGCTGAAACAGCTCACGATATCAATGATGTGTTTGGCCCAGGAACCACTAATGAACGTACAGCATAATGGTGGTTCAAGAAATTTCATAGCGGTGACAAGAGTCTTGAAGATGATAAGCGTAGTGGTTGGCCATCGGATGTTGACAACGAGCAACTAAGAGCCTTAGTCAAAGCCAATCCTCACACAACTGGTTGAGAGCTTGCTTTTGAATTCGACGTAACATATATGACAATTTCCTACCACTTGAAAGAGATTGGAAAAACAAAAATACTTGAGAAATGGGATGCTGCACAAATTGAACGACAATCAAAAAAAAACAAACACCATTTTGAAGTGTCGTCTTCCCTTCTTTTATGCAACAAGAAGGACCCATTTCTCGACTGGATAGTGACTTGCAATGAAAAGTGGATTCTTTACGATAACTGGCAATACTTAGCTCAGTGGTTGGACACTGATGAAGCACCACAGCACTTCCTGAAGCCAAAGTTGTACCAAAAGAAGGTCACCTGACTGTTTGGTGGTCTGTGGCCAGTCTCATCCATCACAGCTTTTTGGATTCAGGCGAAACCATTATGGCAGAGAAGTACTGCATAAGAAGTAATGCATAAGAAACTCCGACAACAACAGCCAGCATTGGTCAATAGAAAAGGACCAATTCTTCTCCATGACAACACTCAGCCACACGTTGCACAACTGACCCTGCAGATGTTGAATGAATTGGGCTATGAAACTCTGCCTCAACCACCACTCCTTCCCTCTTCATCTATCCCACTACATCTAAATTTCTGCCCTTATGACCTTTCATATATTTATAATATTTTGTTTCATTAACCCTTTCGTTACTGTATTTATTTTGAGATGCTCTGTATTTCTTTCAACTAATTTTGAAGATAACAAAGAATTTAGTAAAATAACTTAGTTATCATTCAGCTACTATTAGGAACATAAATTGTGACTAAGGTTTGGTGGAAGATTTTAATTCAAAACTTATGAAAACAAGGTATTTATACTACAGAGCCAGAGCCGGATTTAGCCGGATTGGTAAGGAAAGGATTAAAGTTAAAGCTTGGAAAGTCTTCAGTAGGAACAATATATGACAATAAAAAGGAAATTAATTGCTCAAGAAGTTACTCCATTAACTGCTTGGACCTTATTCATAGATCTAATGCGATACTTAAACTGGGATGGCTGTTGAGTGTATAGATCAAGGATGAAGCTCAAAGTAATGTGTCAATAAGCATGATAGGGATTAAAAACAAAGCCCAAAGTTTGTATGATAATTTGCAGGAAAATGTAAGTGAAACTTCTAGCAAAAAAAAAATCTTTTGATTAAGAAAGGCTAGTTTGGAAGTTTTAACTCTTTAACTCTGTCAAATGTAATTCTTATCAATCACATTGTTTTCCCTGACTCATGCATTAATTTATATCTTTGAGATTTCAATGATGCTATTATTTATTTTTAGAATGACATTGCATGGTAGGTGTGAGAGGCCAGATCTGGCAGATTTGAACCAGATATAACTGATTTAAATGCTAAAGGTTTAAGAAGCACTTTAATTTACATAACTTATAAATGACTGTTGTTGCTGCCAGAGTGCTGATACAGAGGCTGCTATGAATTAACCTGAGCAGCTGAAAAAAAGTGATTGACAAGGAGGGCTGCACACCACAGCAAGTGTCCAATGTTGATGAAACTGCACATTTTTGAAGGATCATGTTTGCTTGTTGGAAGACTATTCACTGCAGCTATTTATCTTCTACATTTCTAAGTGATGTTCTTCATAATGTTATACACCAATCTTGATGATGTGTATGATATATACACATCATATACACTAGGACAAAAACTTCTTCCAATAAAGGTTAGTAACATTATTTATATTATTTACAATTGACAGATATTTGTCCTCATCTTGTTTGTTGTTAACATGTTTTGACTGATGTACCTTCCAGCCTTCATCAGGTGTCTTGGGGAAATTTCGAACCTGGGTTCTCATTCCTAAGGTATTTTTCAATGTTTGTTGTTGTTATTATTTTTTTGATTTTGTTGTTGTTGTTGTTGTTATTATTATTATTATTATTATTATTATTATTATTCAGGTCACTGCCTGGAATCGAACTCTGGATCTTGGAGTTAGTAGCCCGTGCTCTTAACTCCAAGATTCCAAGTTCGATTCGAGGCAGTAACCTGAATAATAATAATAATAATAACAATGATAATAATAATAACTACAACATCGAAAAATACCTTAGGAATGAGAACCCAGGTTCGAAATTTCCCTGAGACACCTGAAGAAGGTTGGAGGGTATATCAGCCGAAACGTTGTGTTAACAACAAACAAGATGAGGACAAATATCCATCAATTGTAAATAATGTAAATAATGTAAATAATTCCTCATCTCTAAAATATAGAAGGTTAGTAACATCCTGATAAAAGATTTTATAACTTTTTAAGAAAAAAAAGTTTAAAAAAGAAAATCTCCTCCAAAAGGTTCAGTGTCCTTAGGTCATCCATCAGTACTTCATCCCATATATGCTTGTCGTTGGGAGGGAGCCTGTCTCCCTTGTCAGCTGTTAGAAAAATACTCTCACGTGGCTAAGAGTTGTTTTGACTGTTATTTCTAGCAATGGCAGTGCTCACTAACACCCTCCATCACTTTAGTGGCAGCTGTACTTGTTGCCTATCTGTTCTAAATAGCGAATGGCTACCTTAATCATTTATTTATAGGAGTGGCTGTGTGGTAAGTAGCTTGCTTACCAACCACATAGTCCCAGGTTCAGTCCCACTGTGTGGCACCTTAGGCAGGCGTCTTCTACTATAGTCGCGGGTTGACCAAAGCCTTGTGAGTGGATTTGGTAGACAGAAACTGAAAGAAGCCCATCATATATATATTTATATATATATGTGTGTGCATATGTTTTTGTTTCTGCTTGTTCCCCCCACCATCACTTAACAACTGATGGTGGTGTGTTTACGTCCTCGTAACTTAGCGATTCAGCAAATGAGACCGGTGGAATAAGTACTAGGCTTACAAATAATAAGTCCTGGGGTCTATTTGCTTGACTAAAGGTGATGCCCCAGCATGGCCGCAGTCAATTGACTAAAAGAAGTAAAAGTAAATATATATCATCATCATCATTATCATCATCGTATAACGTCTGCTTTCTATGCTAGCATGGGTTGGACGATTTGACTGAGGACTGGCGAACCAGATGGCAGCACCAGACTCCAATCTGATCAGGCAGAGTTTCTACAGCTGGATGCCCTTCCTAATGCCAACCACTCTGAGAGTGTAGTGGGTGCTTTTACGTGCCACCAGCATGAGGGCCAGTCTGGCGGTACTGGTAACGGCCACACCACGCTCAAATGGTGTTTTTTACGTGCCACATATATATTTATATATTTATATCTGTATGTGTGTATATATATATTCATATCTGTGTATTTGTATGTGTGTGTATGTGTATATATA
>NC_068981.1:176878625-176885683 GCF_001194135.2 Octopus bimaculoides | reverse complement strand
ATATATATATATATATATATATACACATACATATACATATATGTATGTATGTGTATCTATCTCTCTATGCATAGATATGGACTATGGAAAAATCCATTGATATTTTTAATTTTGGTTCAGGTATTGGATGTGGCCATGCTGGGTTACTGCCTTGAAGGTTTAATCAAAAAAATTGACCCTAGTAGTTCTTTTCCTTTCTAATCCTAGTATTTATTCTATTGGTCTCTTTTGCCAAAGCACTACGTTACGGGGATATAAACAAACCAACACTGGCTATCATGTGGTGGTGGTGGCCAAACACCAAGACACACACAGACACACATACATATACATATATGTATGATGGATTCCTTTCAGTTTCAGTCTACCAAATTCACTCGCAAGGCTTTAGTTGGCCCAAGGCTATAATAGAAAATACTTGACGAAGGTGCTGTGCAATGGGACTGAACCCAAGACCAAATGGTTGGGAATCAAACTCCTGATCTATAGGAATTGTTGGATTATCTTAATTTTTTTTTTCTTACTTCATCAAAGAAACAATCAATTTTATTTATTGTAATATTTTGCCCATAAAATAGCTCCCTTTGTCTTTCCCGCTTGTCTTTGATGGTATTTATCTTATCTGAAAGTATCGCTGATCAATAAGACAAGGAAAATATTGAAAGTGCAAAATGATTGCTAAATTTATTATGGTTTGCAAATGCATAATAGTTTGCTTGTTTGGAAATGCATATTAATACAAAACAAATACCTTTTTGAAAGGTTGCTTCAAATTAAGTGCAACAAATTATTGATTTAATGGCCATTTCTGAAAACTATTGAAATATAAAAAAGAAAAAAAGAAGACAGAAGAGTACAGAAGAAAGAGAATAATCTTTATCAGCAGAAATATAACTGAATAATTCATGCAAGTTTTTCTTCATATTTCTTTAACACAATGTTTTTCTTGCCTTCCTCCACTAACCTGTTTTCTGTTTTACCTTAGTTCTCTCTCTTCTCTTCCTGATTATTCATCTTGTCATCTATCTGTTCTATCTTAATTTTACACCCTTTATTTCCACCAAATATTCCACCCATTGTTTCTCACACCCTCTTTTAGGATGCTTTGGTTTTCATATATTTCATTCTTTCTCTTAATTTCTATCACGTGAAATATTAGAGAAAAATAATTGTGTTGTGCTAATTTATTTTAAAAATGCCGGAATGAAAATATTTAGAAAACTCTATAAACCATGAATGCAGCATTTATTGCATGATAGTAGGGAAAGAATATTTGAATAATTACCATATGCCTTGAATCTATGTAACGGAAATTCTTATCATGATTAAAAGAAGATAACTACAAGTGTATTCTTTTCTACTCTAGGCACAAGGCCTGAAATTTTTTGGGGGAGGGGGCCAGTCAATTAGGTCGACTCCAGTACACAACTGGTTCTTAATTTATCGACCCTAAAAAGATGAAAGGCAAAGTTGACCTCAGTTGAATTTGAACTCGGAGCATTAAGCCGGATGAAATACCACTAAGCATTTTGCCAGGCATGCTAATGATTCTGTCAGCTTGCTGTCTTACATAAGTAAGTAATACTAGCAACAAATAATATACTCAGAACAATATTTATGTGGAATATTTATCATCATGAAAAAGCCAATGGGAGATGCAATAACATGATAATAAGTCTGAAGTTTCAGCCCTTGTTGATAGTGTATGCCAGCTGGAACTATTACCTTTTGTTATTGAGGTCTTTGAATAAAACATGGCTGTGAAAACCACCAATCTACTCTAATAATTTCCAACTAAATATTTTTGGAAGAACCCATTATTTCAGTAATGACTATTTCAATGATAACACACAAGCATGAATTAATTGTTTCTGTCAACTGATAATAACTGAATGGTAGAGACAAAAGAGTTAAATGTTAGTGTGATCCATCTGGTATTTATTATTTAATTAACACTGAACAATGTTGGAAACTGAATATTTTAATTCATCTGGGTTATATTTTTGGTGATAACATCTATTAATTTGTTTCAGCATCGTCTATAATCTTTGCTATTTTTCCAGTCAGAATTTGAAGTCAGGGCAGCTAGTACAGCAATCCAGGACTTTTAGATTCAAGGAGGGGCCTGGAAATCTAAGAGGGTACTTTGTGATTTTCTGACTGGGAGAAGCCCCCACCCACTTCTCAGAAAGGGCCTGAAATTAATCTCTTTCTGCCTTGTAAAATTTCTTATCAGAGGCTTTGCTTGAAGAAAACCTAGTGACTAAAAGTTGTCAAGGGTTCCATTAACCACATTTAGCAGGTAACACAGGAGACTTCATTGTCAGCCAAGAACCTGATAAATTAAGTATGAATCTCTTTCGTTTAATGTATTTTCCCTATAACTTCTTTCATTTTAACTCAGTGATAACAGGAGTATTCAATTGTAGTTGTTAGCATTCATTGCTAGAGTATTAAGGAAATGTTTATTTGAAGAAGTTAATTGTTAGTAAATATCTAATATAATATTAAACTATTTGTTGAAGTAAATATTCACAAAAATTATTGATTAATTTTAGATGAAAATGTCTCTTTTTCTCTCAAGAACAAGACAATTTCTACTTGAAACATTATTTGATAATGTTTTACACATTCCTTATACATTTAATTTGAAGTTTAGAATATAAAATTACTTTTATTATAAATTCTCTTAAGAAGTAACAAGATAGATCTATATATTGAAGACTTTATTCAAGGAACAATGCTGCAAAACAGCATCTGGCTTACCTTTGGAAGAGAGCTCACCTACCACATGATACATAAATTATTGAGGAAATGTAGAATCGCAACTTTCCCTCCACCTTTAAGAAAAAGAAAGAAAAAAAGAAGCAATGAACTCTGAGAACGTAAAATTAGCAGGAGTTAACAGCAATAAGCATAACTCTAATGTAAAATTAGATTTTATGTTTATATAATTTAACACAGTAATAAAGTCATAAAGTAGTTCTTTCAAGTGCTTTTATAGCTCTCTTTGAAATAATCTCCGTATTACTGTTATTCACTCCCTCTTGAGAAATAATGGCAGTGCTGCGGCATAAAGAATGAGAGCTGGAAATGTTATTAGGATCTAGAATTGAGTCAGCAATTGATAAGTCTGTTTCTATAAGATTGACTCTTTCACTTGTAAATGTCAGACGCTGAGAAATCACAGAGCGAAACAGTATCTCATATATTAGTTGAGCTTTCTTGAATTTACCCAACTTGGTCACACCCTCTATTATGATCCCTCATAGTGTCAGCACGTCGATACTCTATGTAGTTCTTATTTGCACAATTCTTTATTGTTTTTCTACAAAGCCTTGTGCTTCCATAGTCATGAGATTCTCTATCACTGTTGTTAGTGTTGAAAGTTCCAACCAGAGAAAAAGCTTTTTGAGACACTGAAAAACTGTTTAAGAGATGTAATCAGAACAAGTAATTAGAAAACAGTAATGTGAATATTCATGAACCATTACTAAAAGATATGTATTTTGATATTAAACCCCAACTACTAACTGAATGCAATATATATTCCTCCTTCATCTGAATAGCCTTTATGAAGTGTTGTTCTATAAAGACTTTAAAATTTAAGTTTTAGGTCAGAGCACATTTGGCACTCACAATATAACAGATTTTGCAAGTATTTTTAGTAGATGGAAAATTTTTGTCTTTTATGCAATGTCACAACTTTTTCACAACTGGGTGACACAAATCATCATGAACTATTAAAGAAATCTATAATCTGATTGAACAGAACAAATTCAGAACAAGAAATCAGTGCACACATTCTCTATTCCAGATCTATAGAAAATGCTAAAATTGCATAATGGAATTTGGACCCTCCAGCATAATATTTTGTCATTCTTACTTTGCATTTACAAGATTTATCCAGCATAAATTGGATGCTTTGTTGTCCTGTAATGGGGGTAAAGTATCTCCTTAGGAGGTAGCATTGCCATTTGCCTAAACATCTAACAACTGTGGCAGCTGCTTTTCTTAATAGAAGGATACAACAGTCTACTTTTAGAAAGGGTTTGAGAGACAAGCAACAGAATACAATCCATGTATATGTTGCAGGTAGAGTAGTGTCCAACAAGTTGGTCTCCACTGCAAATGGAATGGCGTTATCAATAGTGTAGAGACAAGAACTTTCTTTTATGATTTAAATCTTTTTTGAAAACAGCAACACCTTTTTGAGGCATTATTAAGGGTCTTTATCTGAAAAATGTGCCATTTTCTTGCTGTTATAAACTAGCAATTGCATGATCTTTTCAAGTTGTTTTTTAAAATTAGGTATCTAACCTTTTAGCATTTAAATTAACCATATTGGGCCCAAATATGCTACCTGTTTTATTTTCAAAGTGACTAAATCCAGCCTTGAACACTTAACCTACAATGTTATTCTAAAAGTATATAATCACGTCAACAAAATCTTGAACCTATGAGATAATGCATGATTAATTCAAAACAATGTGAATCAATAAGTATTATATTAGACAAAGTAATCAGAGTGCTAAAGGGTTAAAGATGTTTAAGGGAAAACTGCTTAATAGGGCCAGGTGTTATTTTGTGTCCTTTAATACAATAATTAAGGAAATTGATACTTGTTTTAGCAATAATGTATTTTTTTCCCTAGAAAGTGTTATGCTGAGAGCTTTGACACATGACAAAAATATGTCTAGAGTTATTCTATCATTGCCAATAGACTTACTACATTCATATCTAAATAAGAGTACAAATATTTAAGATAATTCATTATCATTTAATGTCAGTATTTCATTCTGGTATGGGCTGGATGGTTTGACAGGATCCAATGTGTCCACAGACTGCATTATGTTCCAGTGTCTGCTTTGGCATAGGTAAGTTGATTACATCAACCCCAGAGTTCACCTGGTAGTTATTTTATCACTCCAAAAGGATGAAAGACAAAGTTGACCACAGTGGAATTTGAACTCAGAATGTGAAGATGGCCGAAATGCCACTAAGCATTTTGCCTGGCATGCTAATGATTCTACGAGCTTGCCACCTTATGTTGAGATATATTAACTTGTTAATTAATTACAAGTGCTGGAAAAATGTATAAAGTAGTATATAAGTGTCTATAATTAATTACAAGTGCTGGAAAAATGTATAAGTAGTGTAAAGTATTGTATAATGGTAGTGAAATCCATATGGCATAGATTTTGATCTTCAGTTTAGTGACTGTGACCTGAACTCTTCATGGTGAGTTACTTGGGTCTATGATGTTTTCTTTAAGTAGTTTATTTTTCTGTCTTATGAATTTTTTATCTACAGACTACCTTTAATTAAGTGAAGCAAAAGTTTTTATGTTTCAAATTAGTGAAAAGGGCATCCAGCTGTAGAAACTCTGCCAGATCAGATTGGAGCCTGGTGTAGCCATCTGGTTCACCAGTCCTCAGTCAAATCGTCCAACCCATGCTAGCATGGAAAGCGGACATTAAACGATGATGATGATGTTGATGATGATGATGTAAGCAATGGAATCTCCAGACAGGCAAAATTTGACCATAGGGGCTTTTGGACCATTAAACTTAAATGTCAATGAAGAATGTTGAGACATGAAACTCTAAGTACACAACAGAGCAGGGACTGTGTATAGCTATATATCCAATGCTAATCTTGCTTCTTCCCATAATTTGGGTTAGCTCGACTAATGCCATTGTAACATTGCCTCTGAATGGTTTAATGACTAATGCTTGAATAGGTTGATTAGTCAACATAATGATAATGAGTGTATGAGACAATGTTACAGTGCAGCCAAAATACTTAAAACTGAAGAAAGTACACCACTAAGTATCAACTTTATTATTTTACTTGGAGAATCTCTATGCTAGAAATAGCAACCAAATTTCCCTCAAGTCACTCTACTATCTACTATATACTCCTAAAATGATGGAATAGCCATTTTAGGAATACCTGTGATTAAAGGCCTGTTTAATCTGGGCTGTACAGGAGCTAAATGACAATAACTTGCAGTAAAAGAATTGCATGACCAAACCGTTTACATTTATTCTAAGAGAATCAAATTCCCTGTAACCTTGCGGCAATTTAGCACTTCTAAGTCAAAACAATTTTTGAACAGAGCAAGACAGAGCTTGAAAATGGAAAAAACTTTTTGCCATTTTGGTGAAAACTTACATTACAAATCCCCCACTCCACCCCAAATTGTATAAATGTTTCATTTGAAATGTCTTATTCACCTGCTTGAAGTCTCAGGTGGAGAAATACGTTCACAAACATTTAGCAATTGATATATTTTACTGGTTCCTATTGATTTCTTATAGCTGCTTTAGACTCAATATGTTTGTTTGACGAGCACATGCTTTGTAGCTAAACTCTACTTTTGAATGATTGGAGTAAATGTCTTTTAATAAAGGCAATCACTGGGCCATATAAAACTTGATGATAAAAAATTTAAAAGATTAGTCTTAAGAAGACACCATTTTATAAGTACCAGACCATATCAAAATAATGATCAATGTTTTAAAGCTGAATTTCTGAGAGATGGAAGTAAAAAGATATATATATATTGAACCAAATTTGATGACTGACACCTGTGCCAGTGGAGCGCTAAGAGCACAGTCTGAGTGTGATCATTGCCAGAGCAGCTGTGTGGCTTCCATGCCAGTGGCACGTAAATAGCACCATTTGAGTGTGATCGCTACCAACGTTACCTTCCTTGCACTTGTGCTGGTGGCACATGAAAAAACATTCGAGCAAGGTCGTTGCCAGTGCCACTGGACTAGCTACCGTGCAGGTGGCATGTAAAAAACACCATTTTGAGCGTGGCCATTACCAGTACTACCTGACTGGCCCTTGTGCCGGTGGCATGTAAAAGCACCCACTACACTCTCAGAGTGGTTGGCGTTAGGAAGGGCATCCAGCTGTAGAAATCAGATTGGAGCCTGGTGCAGCCTTCTGGTTCGCCAGTCTTCAGTCAAATTGTCCAACCCATGCTAGCATGGAAGGCGGACGTTAGACGATGATGATGATGATATATATATATATATATATATATA
>NC_068981.1:176863575-176878584 GCF_001194135.2 Octopus bimaculoides | reverse complement strand
ATATATATAGAGAGAGAGAGAGAGAGAGAGAGAGAGATAGATAGAAAGAGAGAAAGTATGTGTATGTGCGTGTTTTCTTAAAATGAAATGCTACATGACACAAGTGAATTCCTGTAGTCTTCAGTTTGACATTGTGATTTTGCTGTGAAGATTATATTTTCTTTTACTGAATCTTCACTCCATTTGTTTCTTACTTTTGACGCACAGAAACTAAGAGCCTGTATGTGTTGACATTTTTCCTGTCCTGTGAATCATATAAGGTGATCAGGACATATTTCTTTGGCATCAATGCATTATATATGATACACATTTTTTAAAATTTCAACCACCGTAGTGAAAATTGAAACATGAATAGAAAGCTTTATATAACTCAGAATGTATGAAACACGGGTTAACTAAAAGTTTTGAAACAAGTATGGACATTTAATACAAACTTATGGAAATGTTTTGGACAGGCAAAAGTTTAATGGAATAATTTTATATAAATGGAATTTAAGTTGAACTATATGAATATCCATCTAGAATAATAAGCATTATTCTGTTTATACAAGTAACTACTCACACTGAATATTGTAATTAGATTTAGGCATTTTAATTGAGAACATTTATCAGCAAAACCTTGATTACACATGTGTTGCCTTTCTTATGTCTTACTTTCAAACTGCTATTTAATTTTTGCTATTAAATTGAATTCGAGTTCTCTCCCTTGCTCTTTTTGACAAGAAACCTCATTAACACTAATGTTTTTTCTTTACAATGACCCATGCAAGCATGGAAGAGTGGATATTAAAACGATCATAATGATGACAATGTTGATATTTATTTTCAATTAATTAAAAATTCTGTTTTGGCTTCATTAAACACATTAGCCTGCATTCAACATATTATACAAGAGTTCAAATTGAACATAAACCATATTAATCATACACATTTACTCAATCTTTCAGTCAAGTGAGGCTTGAAAAGACTATTTATGCTGCTCTGCCTTAGACTAATAAAACAAAACACATACTGTCAATTAATACTGGTGGGTGGGCTGAGGTGGAATGTTAACGCAAAGCATAGCAAAACAAACAGAAGGGAATAGAATGATGATGATGATAATAATTGTGGTGATGACAAGAAGGTGGAGGAGGGGACAGCATATGCTATTTTTATATATAGTTTATTTTACCTCATCTGTAAAGTAATTGACTATTTTATTGATCAGCTCCTGAAATAAATTTGGTAAATGGTTTTAAATTGAAAATTAACTAAAGTATTTTAACATATTGCTGTAAATAAATCTATTCAGAATATTGCATGTTAAGTTAAATACCTTGCTTCCAGTATATGTATGAGTAAAAATTGTAAAAAAGAAAAAAAAAATTACATAAAAAAAAAAAATCCACCCCCCTTCCCCAGACAAACAAACCATCTGACAACAACAACACTGACAGCAACAACAAAACCACCACCACCAACAACAGCAATGACAACTACAACAACAGCCTATTACTGTTGAACATTTCAAGTTTAGGATTGAATAGATGTGCTCAAAAGAAAACTAGTATTTGAAATTCACAATTAAGCCTCTCTAATGAATAAAAGTTTCTGAAAATATTTCTAAGTATTTTTGTTCATATGTTACATTCAGTTGAAATTAACTTTGATATACAATTTGTAACCTCTATCATTTGAAAGAAGTTGATTTCTTGGTAAAACGTTGCAGTTAAAAAGCCTTAGAAAATGTTTTCAACTTGTTCATGCTGCTATAAAGGAAAGGAATTTCAAAGCGTCTAATGAAACACAAAATAATGAGAAAAAAAGACAGACAGAAAGAAAGAAAGAAATGATCTTTAACATTTGTACACGAACACTTAATGTAGATGTGGTATAATTAATCTCAACTAAATATATGAAAGAGCCATAGAGGAATTAATTACATTTGTTTTTGTTTTTTACTGGTTTCATTTATTCAACTGTGGCCATACTGGGGCACTACTTTCAAAGGTTCCTAGTCAATCATCTCAATCCCAGTAGTTATTTCTGTCTAGTACTTAGTTTATCAATCTCTATTTGCTGAACTGCTACGTTTTTGGACATAAAAGCAATACAAAAAACATTAGCTTTTTTTGATGACTGTAAGCATAAACACACACATCATCATCATCATCATTATCATCATCATCATCATCATCATCATCATCGTTTAATGTCTGCCTTCTGGCCAGGCAGAAGCCTGCACCAGACTTCTGTGTCTGTTTTGGCATGGTATTTTCAACTGGATGCCCTTCCTAATACCAGAGTGGACTGAGTGCTTTTATGTGATATATATATATATAGGACGGTCCTCTCTCTACTAAACTCCACTCACAAAGTGATGTCAAAGACACTTAAAGGAAGTGCAATACACAGGGACTAAACTGGGATCCATGTACTGGTTTCAAATTTTGGCACAAGGCCAGCAATTTTAAAGGAGATAGGTAAGTCGATTACATGTCATGCCCAGTGCTCAACTGGTACTTATTTTACTGATCCTGAAGGGATAAAAGGTAAAGACGGCCTTGGTGGAATTTGAACTCAGAACATAAAAACAGACAAAATGCTGCTAAACATTTTGTCTAATGTGCTAACGATTCTGCCAGCTCACTGCCTTAACCTGCAACAATTTATTGAGTGATATTTGGCTCAGTGGTAAGAGCATAAGGCTTATGAGCAAGAGGTTGGGAGTTCAATTCCTGGACCAGGCTGTGTGTTGTTTTTTTTTTGAGCAAGGCACTTTATTTCACGTTGCTCCAGTTCACTCATCTGTAGAAATGATCATTATTCATGACTGAAAAGGGGTTTTTACCCTTTACCCTTATATAATGTGTGTGTGTATGTATATGTATGTATGTATGTATCGCCATGATAGATTGCTGACCCACTACACACATTTTTTTCTCTCCTTATTTCTCTCCTTGTTTCTTTCTGTGTTCCTTTCCATTGAAGAGTGTAGGCTCGAAACGTTAAAGACTTTCTATATTCCCAAGCGTTATACTAATACATCCATTTGTTGTTTACACCACCTGTCTTCGTCTGTTGTTTTTTTGTGAATTCTCCTATATATATATATATATATATATATATATATATAATTTAGAGAAAAAAAACCACATTTATTTAATTCATCTATGAAAATCTACAATCACATATAGAAAAATCTAATAAGTAAATACACTAAAATGATTGTGGATTTTCATGGATGAATTAAATAATTGTGGTTTTTTTTCTCTAAATTATATATTGTGAAATTTAATTTAATTTTGATAAATTAAATTTAATTTTTCCCTGTAAATTTGGAATTTTTTCCCTAATATTATTTTCATATATATATATATATATATATATATAGATCGCTAACCATTACATGCATTTTTTTTCTCTCCTTGTTTCTTTCTGTGTTCCTTTCTGTCGAAGAGCATAGGCTCGAAACGTTAAAGACTTTTTCAATTCCCAAGCGTTATACTAATACATCTGTTTGTTTTCTACACCTGTCTTTGTCTGTTGTTTTTTTTTGTGAATTCTCCCTATATATATATATAATAGTTTCTACTTAGCGAATTCACTCTTAAGGCTTTGGTTGGTCCAAGGCTATAGTAGAAGATACTTGCAGTGGGACTGAACCTGAAAGCATGTGGATGCAAAGTAAATTTCTTAACTACACAGCTATGTATGGGCTTATGTAAATCTTGGTCAGGTTTTTTTCTATATCTCTTATTTCATATATGAACTTAAACACTTGAATTCATGAATACTAGTAGTAAAGTCTTTGTTAGTAACAATAATTAAAAAAAAAAAAATTTAATGAATAAAATGTTGTAATAAGAAGAAAATGTTTAATATGTCATACAAGCAGTATTATTCATTTCTAATAAGCTGTAAGATCATGTCTGATCCGGGAGAGAAATATTACCTTGTTTGGAAATAGGTAAGGGTTGACAACAGGAAGGGTCTCTGGCTCAATAAACTCCATATGACGCTTGCAAGCATGGAAAAGTGGATGTTAAAATGATAATGATGATGTGTCTTTGAATACACATAAGGTTACCATTATTATTGAACATGGTGTATAAAAATTCTTGTGACAGCCAAAGGTTAAGTTAGCCTAGTGTAATCTATTTCCCCCTCGGCTGTTGGCTACAGGGCCATAAATAAACTGAAATGGTTTAACAATGAGCTAAACATGTGTTACTGATGCCACTCATAAGATAGGATGCTCATCTCTCAATCCCTTGTCTATGGCACTCACCACTCTGTAGAATACTAGTTCCATTAACAGAGTTAATAAATTCAGATAGTTTTCTGTTTAAATGTGTACTTCATGTTTTTTTATATATATAGATAGGCCGTCCTGTGCTAACATTTATCATTATTAATGAGATTGAATTTTTTTTTCTTTTGGTAGGGAAGGGAAAATTTTCAATTATATTCTTTCAAATTGGAAATTATAGCTTTAATGTATAAGGGAAAAGAAGAAAGAAATTTTTAAATAAAAGAATGTCACAATTTCTATAGTGTAGTCTTAATGGGTTGACAATATCAATAAATTTTAGATTACACTAGAGAATCAATAGCCAGGCATAATTTTATAAAATAATGGCAAATAAATAATAAACAAATAAATTGAAGGGGGGAAAAAAGGGAATTATATGAAATGAATAAGTAAACAATCTTAAGTTCAATAGACTGATGTAATTAGAACAAATATAGAATATTTAAGCTTCCTTGAAAGACTGTTTACCATCTTTCTAAGTTTACAGAATATGAAATAACTGGAATGCAAGATGATATCTTGAGTATAATTACATTTAAAGAGGTATATTATAGATTTTTTATTTATTTACTGAGAACAAAATATATAAAATAACATTAAAAAAAATCTGTAAATCACAAATGATTTTCTTTTTTATAATAGACCATTGAAAGGCTAAATAAATGAAAATAAATCAAACTAAACAGAATATATCAAATTGATGTTAGTGCCAAGTAGTGTAACATAAATAATTTGCTTTTCATTTTACAATTGAATGTTTGGTTTCTTTCTTTAAATAATTCTGAGATTCTAGTATCTGTAGGTGGTGTCATGCTAAGAAAAAAATGGAAGCATTTACTTGTAAAGACAATAATTTACAGATCCTGGTTTGGAAAGCAGTACCCCATAACTATACACCCAACCATCTGAATAAAAACACAGTATCTACATGTACTCTTAAATTCTTCTCGATGAGTAAGATCTATTTTTTGATTCTAGTTGAGTCAAGTCCATCATCTACCTCAGTGGTTCTCAACTGGGGTCCATATGGCCCTTGAGGGTCCATATAAGATTTTTGGGGGTCCATGCACCAAAATAGTAAATTGGGGGTGGGGTCCACAATAGTATTTTAAGGGCCCCTGAAAAAATTTTGCTTTAGATGTATGTATTGGTATGTATTGCAAGAAACAGTTTGGTTTCTTCCTCTGACATAGATTGAATTACACAAGTTAATGTGTGAAATATAAAATAGGAATTTTAAAAGAAGATTCTATAAAACTAGTTTTTAAACATTGAATGGCTATGGGGGTTCACCAGAATAAAGTAGTAATCAAAGGAGTCCATAGATAAAAAATGGTTGAGAACCCCTGTTCTACCTAATAGCAGCCAAATCATTCTTAAATCACACCCTTCTACATTAAGGAAGCAAGACTATATTGTATAATGTAACCATGGATATACTATGTCTGAAAATTTTTGGAGATAATCATTGCAGGAATGCTACCGATCATGGGTCGATCAGAGCTAATCTTGAGCTAAACAACAAAAATTTTGTGTAGATAAGTCAAGTCTAGCTGCAGTTAGAGAATCAGGTAGGTGGTGATATATTGAATGATGGAGAGAGAAAATTGTAAATAAATTGAAATTTATCTTAGAAAGGAAAAATCTAATCACAAAATTAAATTTTCTTTGAAATTAATTCTTGATGTCTTGAAATCATCTCTCCTTTTAACACCAGCTACTAGGTTTTATTTTTATTTTTCCAACTAAGAGGTAAATTTCAAATCATTTAGAAATTTTTTTCCTCACATCATTCAATATACCGCCACCTGCCTGGATTAGTTAAGTTCATGCCATAGCCTCATTTGAGTTATTTCCCTTAGCGTACTTTTTGTAATTATGCATCTGATGAACAGGTTTTGTTAAGCTAACTCATTTCACGACATTCCATGAAGATATAACCTTTAGTTGGGCTATAACAACTAAATGGGTTACTGGACAATTTTTTTTGTCCATAACACACTTTTGTATATGCCTGTATGTATTTACAATATAACAATATCATGCTCATCTATCAAACTAACAACAACCATCTAGCCATCCTAAGGGATGACTGATGGCTTGTGTGGTGACTTTGTTTAAAGTGAAGAAGATATGCGCAACATCAACCACAGTATCTCATCTGTAACCATCTTGAATCCAATGGCAAGATCAAGTCAAGATGACTGAAGATGGAGATGGATGCAGTGAATGACCAAGATATTTTACTTGCCTCATGTTGCTGCAGCTGCTTTCCCCTCCATTGAACTATGCAAAGTTCACTGGATCCAGTCTTCACAAGCATAGATAGGCAAGACTTAATATGCTAATTAACCAATAGCTTGGACCTTGTTAGGTACTACTACTCTGTGTCAGAGCAGACCTAGGAACAATAGTGGTTAGGAGGCATTTCAAACTCCTCAAAACCCTAGAATTCTTGAATCAGGGTTTCACTATTGGATGTAGTTTAATGCCATACCCCAGACTAATAAATAGAGCAATAAACCCTTGGTGATGGCTTGGGACTCAAAGTTGCTATAGCATAGGCAGATTCTTTATTTAAATATGCCTGACCTAAAAATCACATTACATAAAAAACTATCATAATTGAAATCCTTTAGCTTTCAAACTGTCCATTTCTGGCTCAAATATTGTACCTGTTTTATGTTCAAACCAACCAGATCCAACCTCTCACACTTATCCTACAGTGTCATTCTAAAAATAAGCAATTATGAGATAATACATGATTAATTTGAAACAATGTGAATAAAAAAAAAAGGCATTGGAGGGGGGCGATGCATACCCTGCGTGCAGATAAATTTTTTCGCTAATTATAGCATGGCTTACAATGTGTTGCATACCCATGCTTTTTAATTGAACTGAATTAATTTTTTTTTCTAAGTATCACCGTTGTAGGTATTTATATTCTGGTGAAATTAAGAAATAAACTCATAAATAAATGAAACCCTCGAATCTATCACTGTACACCCACACATGCATACACACACAGTCACATGTGTCTGCGCATAGGTACACCATGATCTATACACACGCAGATTAGGGTTGATTCATATGGTAAAGAAAGAGAACAGAATAATATGACCACTTGCTTATTGGAGAATCTAACCAAATGTTCATCATTTTGAACCACTCACCTAAATGAGTATTTCTGCCAAATGTGGTGAAAATCTGTTCAGCTGTTTTCCAGTAATTTTGCAAACACCCAAACAAACAGACAAAAACGATTACAATACCCTGCTTTTGCTTACGCATGAAGGGTAATAAATAATAATACATTATGATAAAGAACTTATTGTATACAGTACTCAGGTGCATTACAACTCATCAGAAAAAGTGACCAAAACTGTATGAACAGTTCATAGAATATGCACAAGAAGTGAACAGTGAAAAAGTCTTTAAAAAAAATAGAAGAGAGGGGTGAAGAGGCTTCAGGTGTACTGTTGGTGAATTTCAGGAAGCATGAAATTTTTGAAGGATGTAGTGTCTTGACAGCTAACAACTGATGCAGGCAGTTTATTCCATGCTTCAGCATATCATTTTGTAAGCATGTGCATGAGTGTCAGACATATGGAATTCAAAAAGGTGCCCAAGGTTGTTGTTGGAAAGATGGTAGATAATCTTGTGGGTGTCTACTAAGTCAGTTACCAGATGTTGGAGCTTTACATTACATTTGACAGAGTAATCTAAATGCTAAAGAATTAAACAAACATGTATTGCAGAAAATCAGTTTCCACTACACACACAGACACAGACTGGCTGGTGTAAAATACTAAATGAGTAAAGCAGTAGATTTAAATATAACTACTTTGAATAGAAATTTAAATTTCAGAGATCAGTTATGATAATAAAAATTTGCCATATTGTTTTTAGCTTCATCTGTTTGTGGTTTTGTTCACAAAATGTTTGATTGCTTCAAAATCAGCGTGAGACTATTTGAAAAGAGAATATTTATTTATAAGCAAGAAGTATTAATGTTCCACAATGTTCTACCAGTGTATTCACATTAATTCCCTTCATTTACAAATTAAATCTCCATGTTCAAATCCATTCTCTGACAATGAATATATTGAGGAATAAAACACTGCTTATAGTCACAGATCATGCCGATTATATGAACATACAAATTGAAACACAAAAGTTGAGGTTAAGACTCAAGAAAACTTTATGTTCATGTATGTTGATAATTAACTACCACATATCACATTGCAAAAATATTTATAAAATGAACATAATTCTAAATACCAACATCATCTCTTCAATGCAGATTTTTACAATAGAACCAGGTGCATATAAATGAAGAGAAACTACAGTTTTCTTAAGAAGTGATTATGAAGTACTTTGAATTATTCTTCATCAGTGTTTCAAATGGATTAATTATATCTATGGCTCAATCTCCTCCAACATCTTTTACATATTGTAAACCAACATTACACTTACAGAACTTTGCTTGCTACTTCTCTGAATTTTGTCATTCTCAACCACTTAGCATTCAGATTACTCTGTCAAATATAATGCTTATTTATTTACATTATTTTGAATTAACCATACATTATTTTGTAGCTTGAAGATTTCAATGATGTCATTGTTTACTTTAAGAATGATATTGTTATTGTAGGGTAGGTGTGAGAGGCTGGATCTGGTTAATTTGAACATAAAACTGGTAGAATATTTGGGTTGGATATGGCAAGTGTAAATGCTAAATGGTTTATAATCTATACAAGACCAGAGCAGCAATTTCAAGTTGATATTGACTTTTACTCATTTTCTTTGTTCTTAGTTTTATAAGCTTTTGCTGCATTCATGTCAATGTAATTTAGTATAAATGTCTGTAAGTAAATGCTGAGTTTTTGATTATATATATATATATATATATATAAATATGCACTTCTTTTATTTGGCAGACGTGTGTAAATAGCCTCAGTATAATCTGGTGATGTATATAATTAAATTGCCATTTCTAGATATAGACGACGTGTTCAAGAAAAAGTTAATATTTGATATTTATCAATATAGGATGATAATTGCTTTCAAGCATCTTATTATTACTTCAAGTTGGTGTCTTGAAACCTGTAAAATTTGAAGATTTCTGGTTGTATACAATAAAGCAATAACTGAAAACATCTCTAGATTATAACTTTATCTTCAAATATTATATTGGTCCTTGGCAACATAGTGGTGAGTATGCTCACCTGTCATGCAGGAGACCAGAGTTTTTTTCCCTGCTGGCAGTGTCCCAGCTTGGTCACAACCTTAGGGTTTGAGTACATAAAGAAATAAATAACATAATTTTGCCATGGTTTGTAATTCAGATACGAGGGAGTTAATTGACTCCCCACTTGTCTGGAACTTTATTTTTCTGAGCTTGGAGGAATAAAAAGCAAATTTAGCTTCAGAAGGATTTGAATACAGAATGTAAAGAACTGGGACAAATATTGCAAAATATTTTGTTCAATGTTCTAATGATTCTACCAATTTACCATTGTCTATCTAATTTTGCCTTCATGATAATTGCAACACTACTTTTGAAACACTAAAAATCAAAGTTGCTTGGATACAATTATTTGCTAAAAATTTACCTGCTGTCTGGTATTTATAACACTACATCTCACCTCTTTTCTAACTCCTTCATTCTTAGAAGACATTTAAAAAAAAGTGTTAAGAACATCAAAATATTTGGCGTACCTCTTTTTTGTTTTAATTTTCTCTACATCAGTTTATGAACCAATCAGTTTAAAGTTACTTTATAATTAATAAGCAACATGAGCAAAATAAACTTGTCTGGTGAGCAAATGCTAATCAAGCCAGGTTGTATATTGGATACTACAGCAAGCAAATTAAATGGAATGCTGGCATATCACTGTATGTTGCTATGAAGTATAAGTGTCATCAATAGCAGTGTGCTAGACATTACTAAAATAGAAAGTGAGCGTGTCAAGAGTCAATAGGTGTTCACAGATATTATGAGTCAGAAAATGTATCATATCAATATTGTTGAACTCAAGAAGGATTATATTTCACAGCAAAATGTTAAGGTTTCATGTTTCAGTAAATAAAAGGGTTGCTTTAAACTTGTAGGAAATGTTTGAGAGGGTTTTTTTTTTTATGAAAGGAAACCTCCTACAGTCTCCCACCTGCTGTAATCATTCAGGTGGAAGCAATGTTTTTATTTTATTTATTTATAATAGTTTTTTTTACTGGAAATATTTATTCCATAGCTATATTTGCAAATGTTATCAATTTCCAAACGAAACTATTTCCAATAACAACATGTAGAAATTAATAGTCAGACAGACACAAGGTACGGATAGAGATATTGAATTTGTTAAAATGATGTCATCAAGATTATTTTAAAAGCAAATTTTGCATCACACAGACAAGTCACCTACACAACAGGTATCCTTTAATCACACAATTCTTCCCTTAACATAAACCCCTACCTAAATATAACCTGTAGCTATGAAAGACAGTTCTGATTTCGCATATTCATATTTTTATATGTATAAGCTGCCTATCATCATCATTATTATTATTATTATTATTATTATTATTATTATTATTATTATTATTATTATTATTAAGGTAGTGAGCTGGCAGACTTGTTAGCATACTGGATGAAATGCTTAGCAGTATTTTGATCGTTGTTATGTTCTGCGTTCAAATTCCACCGAGGTCGACTTTGCCGTTCATCCTTTTGGGATTGATAAACTAACTACCAATGAAACACTGGGGTTAATGTCATCAATTTGTCCCCCTCCCACCAAATTTCAGCCCTTGTGCCTTTAGTAGAAAGGATTATTATTATTATTATTATTATTATTATTATTATTATTATTATTATCACTATTATTATTATTATTATTATTATTATTATTATTATTATTATTATTATTATTATTATTTTTATTATTATCATTGTTACTATTTTCAAGGGGGTGAAGCTGGCAAAATTGTTAGCCTGCTTGGCAAAATGCTTACCAGCATTTTGTCTTTATGTTCTGAGCTTGAAGTCTGCTGAGTTCCCAACTTTGACTGTCATCCTTTCGGGGTCAATAAAATAAGTACCAGTTGAGCACTGGGGTTAATGTAATCAACTTACAACCTTCCTTGAAATTGCTGGCCATGTTCCTATAGTAGAAAGGATTATTATTATTATTGTGTTGTTTTTTCTTCTTCTTTCTTCAAATTTTCTTCCATTTCTCGCCGAGTGTTTTCCGTACACATAAGGCAGAGAAGCTCATTGTATGCATTCCCAGTTTACACACGCAAATTCACAGGTAAAATATGTATTTAAAAAAAATTAATAAAGGCGGTGCTCCAGCATGGCCACAGTCAAAAGACTGAAACAAGTAAAAGAGTAAAAGAGTAAATAAATAAATTCATGAATGGATGTTATTTTCACAGCAACAATGCTCTTCTCTGTACATGAGTTGTTCCAGTTAACACGATTTTTTGCACTTCCTGTAGGGATGGTAAGCCTGGTATCATTTTCAAATAGGTTTCAGAACCTTTTTTTATCATTCCTAGAGATCTTACAATCACTGGTACGGTAGTCGCCTTGAGATGCCACATTTTTTCAATTTCTATTAGCAAGTCTTTATATTTACTGATCTTGTCAAATTCTTTCGCCGCTATATTATGATCGCAAGGAATACTCATGTCAATTAATAAACACTTCTTCTTTGTCTGATCTTTTATAATACTATCCGGTTTATTAGCTTTTATAGTTTGTACGGGGTTATTATTAGCTTTTATAGTATGTACAGGGTTATTATTATTATTATTATTATTATTATTATTAAAATAAACACTGGAGGTGATCTGTTTGACTAAAACTCTTTGAACTAGTGCTCCAGCCTGACCACAGTTCAGTGACTGAAACAAGTAAAAGATAGAAGTAAAAGGAAGAAAAGAAATACTTGCTAACAATGTGTTGGTTTGTTTACATCTGCTTCTGCAATTTCAAAGATGCTATTTTTATTTTGCAATATCCTCCCACCCAATTACTTACTATACAGTTAGTAGCAAACAAAGCAGTATTTATTATACTGCATCTCTATCTCTTATTTGCTGTACCCACTTTTAAGACGATAAATGCCTTTAAATTATAAACACTTTAAAATCATAACTATCAGTTAAACATTAAAATCATGTTACCCTACAGTTAAACTCCGAAAATACTGGCAACCAGAATAACAAGAATCCAAGTATTTTTATCCCATATTTACAGTACCCCATGTTTAATATAATAAATGCCTTTAATATTACTTTAAAAACAACAGAAAATTGACTATAACAGTATTTCAAATCTCAGAAGTTGCTGTTATCTAGGAAGTTGACTGTACGAGAATCTTGGTTAACCTTTGACATAAAATAACATATTTGTATAATTATTATTCAGTATTACTGAGGTGGTGGGCTGGCAGAATTGTTAGCATGCCAGACAAAAACACTTTGTGACATTTCTTCTCTCTTTTGTTCTGAGTTCAAATTCTGTTTAGGTCAACTTTGCCTTTCATCTTTTTGGGAGTCAATGAAATAAGTACCTGTCAAGTGATTGGTTGGCACTCCATCGGTTACGACGATGAGGGTTCTAGTTGATCCGATCAACGGAACAGCCTGCTTGTGAAATTAACGTGCAAGTGGCTGAGCACTCCACGGACATGTGTACCCTTAATGTAGTTCTCGGGGGAGATTCAGCGTGACACAGAGTGTGACAAGGCTGGCCCTTTGAAATACAGGTACAACAGAAACAGGAAGACAGAGTGAGAGAAAGTTGTGGTGAAAGAGTACAGCAGGGTTCGCCACTACCCCGTGCCGGAGCCTCGTGGAGCTTTAGGTGTTTTTGCTCAATAAACACTCACAACACCCGGTCTGGGAGTTGAAACCACTATCCTATGACCACGTGTCCACTGCCCTAACCACTGGGCCATTGCGTCTCCACACCAGTCAAGTGATAGGGTTGATATAACCAGCAAGTTCCTTCCTCAAAATTTCAGATTTTGTGCTTATAATAGAAAGGATTATTCAATAATATCAGGTGGTCAAGTGGTATTCTTATACAATGTTCTCTCCAATTTTCTACTGTGCAGATGGTGGCAGAAATTTGCATTGTATACAAATTTTGTCTTTCTTTGCAAAGTATGTGTACATCTATGCAAATAACTATTGCAGAAATTTTTGCAGTTAAAAAAAAAATTTGATTTAATTTTGAAAACATGTGTCCATATTTTTTGTTGTTGCTTTTCTTGATGTGAAATGCATGTAATACACTCCAGTGCACAGCTTAGAGGGAACACTGCAATCATATCAACACTGCCTTTGGCATTTATCCAAGATATTCTCTACAACTACTCATACAGGCAACGCCAAATCTAGAAATATTGAGAAACATGAATTATTCCTTATAACCTTAAAACCTAAAACTCAAGCAAAGCAACATCATTGAGTTTCAATACTCTCCTATTCCTACTCAGAAACATTTTAGAAAGACTGTTGTTGTCATCACCAACCTACACACCTTTCAATTCCTCATCAAATCAAATCATTGAGTTTGACCACATTACCCAATCACCACACGTTTCACATAACTTACAGTAAAAATAAAAAATACATGATGGCTTCCACCTTTCTATTTATTTCATTGATATCAACACAGCTTTCAACTCCATTCTCTCCTATCCATTTATACAGAAAATATTCAATACCTTCTTAAGAAACAATACAAAACATTTGCTAACAAACTAGTCAGGTTACCAAATCTGTTTAGTATACAACAAATTTTAAATTTTGTAGTTTTCTTAATGGAGTGCCACAAAGTTCTGTCCTCTCACCCACTCACTTTAATTTATATTCACACAATCTTTCTACATCTCTTGACCCTTTTATTACTGTATTTCTGTTGAAATACACTCTTTGTATTTTAATTAACTTCAAAAATAATGAAGATAGAGTAAAATAATTTTGTCATTATTAAACTGATGTTTGGAACATACATCTACATGCAATTTTAATTTTGATACATTTAAACCAGGAACTTTGTACCATAGCATCAAGGGAAGTCTCAAGCAGGTTGGCACGAAAAGGGTCTCAAAAGCAGATCTCAAACATCTCGTACATATCTAATGAACAGCCATCAGGCACAGCTACACAACTTCCTCCATTTCATTTTCTACTAGTGACAGCATAGAACATCAATTGCAATCAACCATTGCACCCAACAAAATGCACAAAGGACAAAAATATACTAGGAATTATAGACCACAACATATCTACAACATTCACAGAATATGTAGAAAACAGTGGAAAAAGTAAAAGGATACACAGTCACGCCAGAATGGAAACAGTAACATCAATGTACAAGCAAAGAATCTAATCTATTAAGGACTGTGCTAATCCTGCCTGGGTCCTCAATCTCTCTTTAAAAATCATAAACTTTAAGGAATATAAAACAGTGTATTTTTGAAATAGAAAGTTGTACTCTGACAGAGTAACTGCAAATTGAAACAAATAAATAAATAAATAAATAAATGAATAAATAAATAAATAAATAGATAAGAGATCACCTGGACATGCAAATGGAATAAGTTTGTTATTAAAGCTGTAAACCTCATAGTTCCTGCCAGTATATGTACAAACAATCTCCATAATCTCCAAACAAAGACACATCTATAAAA
>NC_068981.1:176844574-176863565 GCF_001194135.2 Octopus bimaculoides | reverse complement strand
ACACACACACACACACACACACACACACACACACACACACACACAAATCCACCTGACAATTACAAAAACGAATATGTAAAAGAGTAACCTCATTAGCTCTAAACAATGTTCTCTGATGATAGTGTTTTCAGTTATGTTTCGAATTGCTCCAGCATGGCAACTACCAGAATCTAAACTTTCAGATGAAGCAAAGGAGCCACTTTGCAATCACTTCACTTGCTAAAAATAGCAGCTAGATTTTTTTCAAATACCCTCATTATCATTATTAAAAATAGTGGAAAGACACATCGTACAATGTAATCCACGATATACAAAACAGATGGGAGGATCATAACTGGATTGTCTTTGATTATAGGTTTGCACAATTAGGGCAGGCACTGGGATGCAACAACAGTAGACATACAGATGTGTACCTGATAGTGGAGAGAGTACAACATTCCCAGACTGTCTGTCATACTGTACCACATATAATCAAATACTAGATATCAGTGTGTAGTATGATCCTCAGCCAGATGAAAGTATGACAATAAAGTAGAGCTGTCGATTAAATGAAGTCAATCAGCTGGCAATATCTATGTGCCATACGTCTGCTTGATTGCTTGATCAGAGCTGACCGGAAGCTACAACACACAAGCAAAACTAGTCAAATAATTTTGTTCCTTTTATTGACACTAAATTAACTTAGAGAACCAAATCAAAGACAATAGAAGTGCTTATGGTTAGTTACAAACATTAACTATTCCTGCTATAAAATCAATGGAGATGGAAATTGAAATACAACATAAAGGGAAAAAAAAAAATCACAGATCTTTAGAACAATTATTCCTTTTTCCTTAACTTATTTAATATTTTTTAAGATCTTCCCCACCCACCTTTTATAAATTCTCTGCAGCAATTTTATGTTTTTAAAAATGCATCAGTCACTTAGTGTAAAAGAGACTTGTTTAATAGATGGCAGACAGATTCTCATAAACAAGAAATTTCTCTGGATATATTGATCTTTTATTGCTAATGGCAGAAGGTTGTAGTATTGTCTTCATCTCTTTAAAAATCACTGCATTCACATGAAAAATACCTGCACCTTATCTTCTTTTCACTGCAGAAGAGCAATTCAATAACAGAAACTTTAAGTATATTGTGATGCATGCTAGTAGATTCAGTAATCTTTAAACAACATTTTCTAAATGAGCAATGCACAACTTATGAGTTTTACCATATTCTAAGGAAATAATAGCACTGCATTCTGAAACTGCAGTTATTAAGAATAAAATCTATAATACCTTTAAAAGTATTAGCATCTTTAAAAAAAAAAAATTATCTCTTTGTTGGAAGGCAGCTTTCATATATTTTTTAAAATCGTAGCAAGAAGCTAATATTTAATAAGGTCAGAATATAGTTTAGACAGGTACAATAAGAAAATGTTGTTGCCAATATAAAAATAGTGTTTTGAAAGAAATGTTTTTCTTAATTTTTAGTTATATTAATCTGTACCAAACTGTTTCATAGACTGTGGTAATAGTTTAAGAAAAAAATCAAAAGGACTCTGTCTGCCAAAAAAAGTGTGTGTGTATATAGAAAAAAAATTAGTGCAAATACTTAGATTGCATTCTTACAATTTAATAGTACCTCCTTTCTCTAGTAAGTACACTGACACATTAATTCTATTCATAGAGCTTGTTTAGGGACACTTTGCTTCACAATATATTTAATTGGATACTATAAGAAGGTATAGAAAAAAAAAAGAAGAGAAAAACTTATCAATTGATAATCAGATGTGTATTGAAAAATAGCTGGTTCCAAAATTATTTTCTTGTGAAGGTAAATTTGAGTGATAAGAAAGCAATATTTTTTCCCTTACTCAATTTTCTATAATTATATAAATCTTCTCTTTGATGTTTTATTTAAAAAAATCTAATTATATTTTATCCAATTTTTATCACAGAAGCTAATCTCTTCCTTGAATATTTTTCAATGTTTGGATCTGTGATGGAGTAAATAAATTAAATAATTTTATGTTATATCATGAACTAAAATCTAAGTCAATGCATTCAGCTCCGAAAGTTGCAACTCAGAGGAAGTATAAAACCTGGAATGTTTACTAAAAAATTTTCCTTTTAGAATATGTCCTAAAATGATAATTAGCCATCTTATTGAGACTTGGTCCCTGTCTATCAACTACAAGCATACCTCATCTTTGCTTTGAATTATATCTTTTTTCATCTTTATCTTTTTTTGTTTTTAAAGAAATTAAGGGTAAAAAAAAAATCTCAACTTCAGTTTATTTATCCAACTTTATGTTAATCTTAGTGAATATATTTAAAAGCATGAAAATTAAAACCACCTAAAGTCCAATACTAAAGTAGAAAATCAAATAAAATACATGTGAAAATATTTACGAACCATTTATTAGAACAGATATAATCTAATTAAAGTTTTTTAAATGTTTTTTTCATGATACATTGTTTTTAAGTTAAATTTCATGTCTTGAAGCCAATTGGGTACATAAGTTGAGGTATGTTTGTGCGTGTGCGTGTGTGTGTGTGTGTGTGTGTATATATATATATATATATATATATATATATATATATAATAGAATGTTACAGTCATAGTTTCAGAAATAATAATACAAGATATTATTGAGATATGGCATTGAAATAGCACATCTCATTGTCATGTCACTGTGTAAAAGTATGCTCTTTATAAAAATGCAAAGTAGTCAATTGTTCTATTTAAAGATGAAACAGTCCACAAATACTCTGCTGGACACCATTAAAGATTTGTAAATCTTATGTTTTAGCATGGTTTAGCATGGGGTCTCATATGTTTCACATACAAAACTGGTCTTGAAGTTCCTAACTCAGTGTTTTTTAGCATATGATATGCTTAGGGTTTGTTTTTTGAAGGAAACACATAGCTTTTAAGAGTCACCCTCCACATATCATCTTTCTTAAATGTTCATCTTCCTTACTGACATGGGTTGGACATCATCATTATCTTTAACTTTAATGTTGTATCTCATCATCATCGTTTAGCAAGTTGAATGACCATGTTGAAATGCCTTCGTTGACTCGTATTACTTCCTCTATATTCAATGTGTGCCACAAACATCTACACTATTTTACATTTTATTCAAGATGTAGAATCATAACATACTGGTATTTTAACATGTTATACATAAAAACATTGATGTTTATAATATCAATTCCTCAACTTAAAATAAACATACAGGGTCTCCATCAGTCAAGGTTGATCACACACAAACATGTGCAGACCTTTTTAAGGAAGACTAGGAGTTGCTCATCTGTGCTGCCAATGTCATCCAAGGTAAAGGTTGTTGCCTTGGGGCTGACACAGCTTGGCACTAGCACCATTGCAGGTGTTGTTATCAGAATGTAAAGAGCTAGAACAATTGCTGTAAAGCATCTTGCCTCACCTTTTCTTACCTTTCTGTCAATCCACCGCTCTAGAAGGCTACTTTGTTATCAGTCTCGAAAAGATGAAGAGAATGCTGACTTTGGTGGGATTTCCACTCAGAGTTTAGAGACTCAGAACAAATACCACAGGCATTCTACTGAACATGAAATAAATTTTCTTTTTGAGGGGAAACTGTAGATCTCGAAGAAGATAAAGCTATAAATAGTAATGTGTAAATATTGGATTAGAAAACCTTTCAAATACAAAAAGTCGAAAGCTTTGCATGTGGGGCAAAAAACTACATCACCTGTAAACAGGACAGGTGTTCTGGGAAGCCTTAGATTTTTTTCAAATCAGAGGGTTTTTAACCCAATATTTACATGATGTTATTTATAGATTTTCTGTTCTGAATTCTAGCGTTAAAAGAAAAGAATTATTTCTTCTTTTGAAGTTTATAAATTTTTATGATGTTAACAATGAACAATTCTGCTATTTTGCCACCTTAAAATGTAAATAAAGCTTGAGTTATGACCAACATTAACTGGCTCTCCATCGGTTATGACAGTGAGAGTTCCAATTGATCTAATCAATGGAACAACCTGCTTGTGAAACTAATGAGCAAGTGGCTAAGCACTCCACAGACGCATGTACCCTTAATGTAGTTCTCAGGGAGATTCAGCATGACACATACTGTGACAAGGCCGGCCAGGTGCTATTCACTTTTGCCAGCTCAGTGGACTGGAACAACGGGAAATAAAGTGTCTTGCTCAAGGACACAACATGCTGCCGGAAATTGGACTCATGACCTTCCGATCATGAGCCAAATGCCCTCACCACTAAGCCACACACCCTCACTTTGATTAAGCATAAATACCATGTAGGTATTTAATGTTTTAATGTATTGTTTGAATTGGAAAAGATATTTTTTTATGATTTATATGACACCAGCATATGTAGTTTCCCATCTTTTTTTTTGTTTTTGCTACTGTGATTAAAATCCTGGAAGCATGTAGTATCTTGGATTTAATTTCAAGTGTTAGATTCCATTCATGCTTACTATTAATGCAATTGTATACTCATGTAATACATCTTTTTTTTTTTTTTTTTTTTACACGTATAAAAGTAATGAAATAACTAACAGGTGGTTTTGTGTGACTGATCAAATTTCTGATTCAAACCTGGAAAGTTCAGTCAGTGAACGTTAGGTATGAAAGGGAATACCTCTGGCCAACAAAAAGTGAAATACATATGCGGACAGATTTGATCATTAAAATATGCATGGAAATGTGCACCTGAACACTCACGCAGACATGCAGAGAGAGGATGATAAGCATATTCGCATATATGCATTATTATATATGTGTATAAACAAACATAAAAATAAAATACACAGATATCCACACATGTATTTTAATTCACTGGAGCTAATAGATGTATATTCTCTGAATATTTTGTGGAAGAACTAAGCCTATTTAGCTTCACCTTTTATCAATGTGTGCTGTTCTCTATTGAAGAGATGCTAGGAATTAGTTCAAACTTAATAGGAAAGGAATTATATATGCTACAGCTACATGTAGATTTATCACAATCAACAGGCTCTTAGTGTTTCCAACTCTTTATTGATCTTCAAACATAGTCATATTAAAACCGACAGCTTCTGCTGCTACTATAATCACTAATGATATCACTAACACAGTTACAGTTTGTATGCTGCTTAGTATGAAAAGCACTAGTGTGACTTCAGAGTCCAGCATTTTATATATATGTGTTTTTTTCTTTTTAAATATATTAGAGCTTAAAAATGTTTGTTTGACAAGAAAATAGCACCTAGTTTTCTTTTTAACACAAGTCATCAAAACTGAAGGTACAGATAATTTTTTTTCTTGTTCATAAGTAGTGAATACTAAAAAGTAAAATACTTGATGCATCTGTCTCATCACACTTTGATATAATATTCATCATTATTGATATAAACTGTCTTTCCTTCTCATTGACTAATCTCAAATGTAAGTGAAGCCATAACTATTGTAAGGCCTTTTGTTTTTGCTACAAATCTGTATATTCAAAATCCTCTAGAAGACTGCCATAATCTGCAAAAAACCTATTCATGAAAACTCTTTGCAGGTATTTATCTCTGTTGTAACCATCTTCCTCAACTAGTTATTCATATCTAAGTACTTTTAAAACCAGGTATATTTGACACAGTTAGAGACACAGGCATGGCTGTGTGGTAAGAAATTTCACAAGCAAACTTCATAGATCAGTATGTGACACCTTGGGCAACTGGCTTCTGTTATAGTCTCAGGCTGACCAAAGCCTTGTACAGTGCCATCTCAATGCATGAGCACATTGAATATTTGCTCTAGGGGCCTAATTTTGATCTTTGCATTCTGTGGCTTGCTGTCAATCAATAAATACAATAGGGCTCAAGGGTATTGATTTGTCTAGGGATCTATAATACTGTTAAGACGGCCTTGACCTTTGAGTGGATTTATAGATGGAAACCCATTGTATATAGGTGCAGGTGTGGCTGTGTGGTAAGAAACTTGGATTCCAACCACATGGTTCTAGGTTCAGTCCCACTGTGAGGCACCTTGGGCAAGTGTCTCCTACAATAGCCTTGGGCTGACCAAAGCCTTGTGAGTGGATCTGGTAGACAGAAACTGAAAGAAGCCTGTTGTTTATATATATACATCTATCTATCTATCTATCTATCTATCTATCTATCTATCTATCTATCTATCTATATATATATATATATGTATATTTATGTATGTGTGTGTGTCTTTGTGTCTTTTGCTCCCCACCCCATCACGTGATAGCTGATTTTATGTTTACATCCCTGTAACTTAGTGGTTCAGCAAAAGAGAATGATAGAATAAGTACTAGATTTATGAAGAATAAGTCCAGGGTTGATTTCTTTGACTAAAAGACCCTTTAAGGTGGTGCTTCATCATGGCCGCAGTCAAATGACTGAAACAAGCAAAAAAAAAAAAAAAGAATACAGTGTGTGTGTGTGTGTGTGTGTGTGTGTGTGTGTGTGCACTTGTAAATGTGAAGTATACTTGTGTCTCCTTGTCTTTTCATTGCATAATTGTTGTAAATAACAATCATTCCTTTCCAGTATTTTCTTAAAAAAACATGTCTGGGCCATAAGAAAATATTACCTTGCTCAGAAACAGTTGAGGTTTCGCAACAGGAAGAGCTTCTGCTTCAATAAACTCCATCCAACCCATACAAGCAAGGAAAAGTGGATGCTAAAATGATGATGATGATAATATTGAGAGTAGATTTTACATTCCACAGAAGTCTAATAAGACTGAAATATATCCAGAGTTGTCTGTTTTAACTAGAATAATTCAAAATAATACTAATTTCCTAATTAATATTGTCTTTTCTTTAGTACATAATTATTATCTAATTTTTATTTTCATACCATCTGTATTAACTTAATACTTTATACAAGGTTTCACTTATATACATATGTTTATATCTGTTTCTTTATGTGATTATATTATACAGCTTATGCATTTACCTGTTTTCGTTAATAATGTTTAACACACTTCTTAAAACAGAGAATCTTGAAATTTTGCCCAACCAAAAATAAAGCAGATAGAAATAGTGTCAATGTGTGTTTCAATGACACACCCTGAGTATACAACTCTGGTTTCAAACTACCGTTCAAGCTAAAAGAAGGAACCTCTATATTGTTGCCCAAACTGCTAGAAATAACAGTCAAATCACGCTGAAATCACATACTATTGTCTCTCAATAATTCAGGATACATTCAATAATGTAGTTTCACTACACTTTTTAAATAAAAGAGGGAATATTTATAGCTTGAATGTTGATTATCATTGATGTTAGAAAGTCAATAGCTTATGACCTATCAAGGGATCTTCTAGGTGGTTACTTAACCCTTTAGCATTTAAGCTAGCCATATCTGGCCCAAATATTCTACCTGCTTTATGCTCGAACTGGCCAGATCTTGTAGCATTCATTGTTCACTTATAAAGAAAAAGAAAGATAATTTCAATAAGTAGTAGAAGTATAGAAGCATACGCTGTAAGAACGTTTTGCTGCATCCACCATTTGTTTGAGATTCCTTACTCCTGGTAGATAACAGCTTTGTACCACTCAAGTGACAACCCTACAACTCATGGGTCTGTTTGGTTAGTTATTACTGGTGAGGGTTTTACAAGGTCAGAATGCAAGTCTTGCCTCAACTTCATTTAGTCACCTTTTTTGACATGCACAGGAAACAGGTTTGTTTTTGGCATGCCGGTCCTCACACAGCATGAGAGCAATGTGAAATGAAGTGTTTTGCTCAAGAACACAACACACTGCCTGATCTGGGAATCGAACCAAGATCTGGCAATCCTGAGTGCAACACCCTAACCACTAGGCTATGTGCCTTCACAATAAGATCATAATTAATTAATTGTGTTTTATAAATTCTCATTCATTATTATTTTTCATCATTATTTAATGTTCAACTTTTCCCTGCTTGTATGGGTCAGACAGAATTTGTTGAGGCAGATTTCCTACAGTTGGATGCCCTTCCTGTTGCCAACCATTATCTATTTCTAAGTGCGGTAATGTTTTCCCCATTGCTAAACACATTTTTCACAGATGACTGGAGACAAACAATATCACTTGGATGAGGATGATGCTCATTTACAACAATCACATGATGTCTAGACACAGGTACATACAAACACATACATAGACACAAACATCTATATATATATATATATATATATATACATACAATGGGCGCATTCAGTTTCCACCTATCAAATCCCCTCACAAGGCTTTGGTTGGCCCAGGGCTACAGTAGAAGACACTTGTCCAAGGTGCCATGCAGTAGGACTGAATCCGAGACCACATAGTTATGAAGGAAGCTTCTCAATCACCCAACTTCACCAGCTTATTCTTAAAGGAAAATCTGATCTTTGTTAGTTAAGACAATGAATGGAACAGATATGTTTCAGCTTTCTTAGACCTTATCAGTGAAGTGTAGTCAACATTTATCTGCTTGATCAATAAACACAGTTTTTGACATAGAAAAATGGTTATTAATAACTTTTGACAAGCTGTAATTTACATGATAATAAAAATAATTTAAATTAACCTTTTAGCATTTAAACTGGCTATGTCCAGCCAAAATATTCTATTTGTTTTATGTTCAAACTGGCCAAATACAGTCTCCCATGCCTACCTTACAATTTCATTCTAAAAGTAAACAATCCTATAATTGAAATTTCAAAGCTACAAGATAATGCACAGTTAATTCAAAACAATGTGAATAAATAAGCATTACATTTATTTGACTAAGAAATCTGAATGCTAAAAGGATTAAGGAGAAATTACTTAATTTAATCTATGAATGTACTCTGTAGGCTTTGAAATTTTCCTTATAATGGGAGAGAGACAACAAAAATGTAGTAGCATTCATCTGTGAATCAGAAAAAAAGGGGGAGATAATTTCAGTAAATTGGCCGCAGACTGAAACACATAAAAGAGAGGAAAAAAATTTAATTAACATGTCCATTACTGTCACTACTGCGATCAAAGATCAGATTTTTCCCCTTAAGCTTCAGCTTAAGCCCAATTTTTTAAAATTAAATCTTAATCTATTGAAATTATCACCACTTTTCATTGTGAATCAGTAATAAATGCCACAGAGTTTTTATTTTATTTTTTTTCAACTAAGAGTGAATTTTCAATTCATTAAGAATTTTTTGTGTCCATCATTCGGTACAGATGTACTTGATTTTCCTGAGTCCATGGCTTTGTTTTCTTTCTAGTTATTTCTTTCAGCTCAATTTTTTTTTCTTATGAAATTCTAAAAAATATACTTATTTTAGAAATGATGAGTTACGGATGACTATACGAAGACAAAAGTCACATTAGAAATGAATCTTCATAAAGCATTTCCAGAGTTAATCTTAGTTCAGGTGCTCTACTGCTTTGAAGTTAACACCTCAGAGGTTTCGCTAATTGCAACATTATTTCAAATAAGTCCAAGTTTTAATGAGATTTTGAACAGGATAATCCATCACTATAAAATTTATATTAGGAAAGAGGAAATGAAATCTCACATTTTTTTTCTTTTCAAGGAATTATTTTCAATTAACTGGAATGATGTGCTTTCTATCCTTGATTTAGTTCTACAACTTTAGTTAATGAAGAATGTTCAGTAATGATTTTCAAGGATACTTTAGAGTTCTCGTATGTAGAGAGGCAAAAATAAACTTGTATATCACTGCCTTACAATCTAAGTATTTGAGACTATGTACCTGAGGTACTGTTGAGGCTAGGCACAGGTGTGGTTGTGTGGTAAAAAGTTTACTTCTGGGTTCAATCTCACAGCATGACATCTTAGGCAAGTGTCTACTGCTGTAGCCCTAGGCTGACCAAAGACATATGAAGGGATTTGGTAGATGGAAGATGGAAACAGAAAGAAGACTATCTTGTATGTATGTATGTATGTATGTATGTATGTATGTATGTATGTATGTATGTATGTGTTACTGTCTTCTTTCCTTGACTTCATGTGATAGCTGTAAAACGGGGTTCTCTGTCATGCACTCTGTCGGGCAAGTGATGTCCTTCATTTCCAATCATCATCATCATCATCATCATCATCATCATCGTTTAACGTCCGCTTTCCATGCTAGTATGGGTTGGACGATTTGACTGAGGACTGGTGAGCCAGATGGCTACACCAGGCTCTAATCTGATTTGGCAGAGTTTCTACGGCTGGATGCCCTTCCTAACGCCAACCACTCCAACGACCAGAAATGTTACCTTACTTGCAAACAGGTGAGGGTTGATAGGAACAGCATCCATATGTAAAAAATCCTCATCAACAAATTCCATCCAACCCATATGAACATGGAAAAGTGAACATTAAAACTATGATGATGATAATATATCCTATCAAATAGCAGATGGTTATTCATGTATTTGTATAGGAATGTATCAAAACAATAATACCCCTAATCATGTTTTACTTAAAATTCTTCCCATGTCTTCATCCATAGCTCTATTTAAACAGATAACTGAAGATTAATGCTATCTTGAAATATGAATAATATATCTTCACAGTTTAGACATTCAATCTAAAGATTAGACAGTCTTTCTAGTCTGTACTCTCAAATTATCTTTTATTTTGTTGTGTTGGCTGTCACCCAATATTAAGTATGATCATTCATCATGAAGCTTGTAGATGATTTAGTACAAAGAGACTAATGCACAGACAGTAATCACCAATTTTCAGTAGAAGTATATGTATTTAGAATCACCGATATAGTTTTTACTGTGGTCAGAGAATCCTCATGACTATACAGACACACATGCACATGTATGTAAATAGTTGTTGCTTGGCTACATACAGGTCAGCTCTGATTAGCTTTTAGCATATGAACAAGTTGTATCTGGCCTGAACGTTCTACTGGTTTTATGTTCAAACTGGCCAGATCTGGCCTCTCACACCTACCCTACAATGTCATTCTAAAAATAAACAATCACATCATTGAAATCTCAAAGCTATGAGATAATGCCTGATTTATCCAAAACAATGTGAATAAATAAATGTTACACTTGACAGATCTGGCCCTTCACGCATACCCTACAATGCCATTCTTAAAATAAACAATCACACCATTGAAATCTCAAAGCTATGAGATAATACCCAATTAATCCAAAACAATGTGAATAAATAAGCTTTATGCTTGACAGAATAATTTGAATCTGAAGGGCTAAAGCAGACATGACCAAAGTCATTCCAGCTTTGTATACCAGGAACTACATCCTCCAAAGTATACTTCTTTAAGACTGAAACATATGATTTAAAGATAATTTTTCTATCAACTTTAACAGCTTCAGCAACTGTATAGGAGCTCCTTTCATGGCTTGGTAAACAACTGTATGCAAATAAGGCCCAGCTAAACAGTGTTGTGAACTAGCAAACAATGTGTCAATGAAGCAGTGTAGTCTGTGTTGTATTTATAATATAAAATAGTCAATTTCTTTAGATATAACTATAGTGAGGCAAATTGAAGCTGAAAGAATTCTTTGGTTTGCCCTGTGATATAGTATAGCACCAATTAGGGCATACAAACTCGAGTGCTTTGAAAGAGTTCAAACCAATAATTATACTTAGCTATTTTGATTCTTCATAATTAGATAGTTAATGTTCCAAAAGTATATTTCATATGTGTGTGCTTGTGTGTGTACTAACATAAATATAATATGTGCATGTGTATGTGTATATATATATATATATGTATTAAATATAATTAATGTCTCCAAACCAAATACTTTCAATGAGTCTTCAACATTTTCTAGATATTTCTTCAAATGTTTCAGTGGTTCTTTGTTATCATTATTGTTTTTGTTGTTGTTATTATTGTTCTTATTATACGAAGGCAGTGAGCAGGCAGAATTGTTAGCAATACTGGACAAATTGCTTAGTGGCGTTTCTTCTGTCTTTATGTTCTGAGTTCAAATACTGTTGGGGTTGATTTTGCCTTGCATTCTTTTAGGGGTCAATAAAATAAGTACAAGTTGAACATTGGAGTTGATGTTATTGACCATCCCCCATCCCCCATCCCCAAAATTCTAGGCCTTAAGCCTATAGTAGAAATTACTATTATCATTATGGTTTGGCTCAGGCTCGGTCTTATTCCAGGTAGGATTTATGTGGGGCTAGCAGGTTATTACCATAACCTTAGGTATCCATATGTTTTCAGCACTCTTTCAAGTACATAGAACCCTCCTGATAATCCTTGCTGTCCCTAAGAGACAAACTTTCTGTAAGAGTTTTACTGGGCATTCTATTTCAATCTCCTTCAGCCATTTGTCTATATCTTTGCTTACTGTTCCCAATGCACCAGTTATTATAGGCACAACTTTTACTGTTCTACAGATTCTTCCTATTTCAAATTCTCCAAATCCTTCCTATTTCAAATTTTAAGGAATTGTATTTGTTTTTTTGTTTTTCTTTCTCTTTCTTTACAATCCCAGAATCAAATGGGCATGATGGGTCAATTATTATTATTATTATATGATGGTGTTGAGCTGGCAGAATTGTTACAGTACCAGGAAAAATTCTTAGTGGCGTTTCTTTTGGCTTTATGTTCTGACTCCAAATGCCACTGGGATTGGCTTTACCTTTCATCCTTTTGGGGCCAATGTAATTGACTTATACCTACTCCTGAAATTGCTGGCCCTGTGCTAAAATTTGAAACCATTTTTCTTCTGCTTCTTATTGTTGTTATGAAAACTTGATTATTTCTCCTCTGCTGTATTGAAGTTGACTAGCAGGAATATATTAAGTTCTGCATTATAATCACAATCTGTGTTAAAATACATGAACATACGGATAACATTGTATGTGTGTGTAGGATTAATACCTGAGCTGATGTGTAATTATTGTTGGACAGAAGTAGCCTACTTCAAAACAACTGGCTATGTTTTAGTACATCCAAACATACTGTGCTTTGTCAGTGTTAGCATCCTCTAAAACACAATAAAAATTGCTTCCTTTATAATAATCTGTAAATAACCATCTTCAGAATAGATACGTTTCTATGTGAAGAGTGGAAGTTGCTTACGTATCTTCTGTGGAATTGAATAAGAATCTTGTTGTAAATAACAATATTGGTGGTTATTTATATTCATATTGAATTATTATGAGGCCTATATTTGTTTTCTAGAAAGAGGAATTTAATGATTATTGCTATTGAGGACATTATATATTTCACATTATCCAAATGAGAAAATATTTTTACTTAGATAAGTTTAGAAATGTATTTCTATATTTAATGTTGAAATATCTTTCAAATATATTTGCATAGTACATAGCTAAAGCAGAATAGTTTCTAACCTTCCACCTTATAAAAATTAGATATCCAATCCTATTGGATCAACAGACACACAAAGTTGTTTTAATGAAAGTTAATGCTAAATTTAATAATACTTTATGAACAAAGCCTAAAATTGTTAGGGAGGGGTTAGTCAATTATGAACAAAGCCTAAAATTGTTAGGGAGGGGTTAGTCAGTAGAGGCGCAATGGCCCAGTGGTTAGGGCAGTGGTAAGCTGGCAGAATCGTTATTGTGCTGGGCAAAATGTTTAGTGGCATTTCTTCTGTCTTTATATTATGAGTTCAAATTCTGCCAAGGTAGACTTTGCCTTTCATCCTTTCAGGTCAATAAATTAAGTACCAGTTGAATACTGGGGTTAATCTAATTGGCTTACCAATACCCCAAAACTGTTGGCTTGTGTGCCAAAATTTAAAATTAAAAATAATAATAAAAGCAATAATAATGACCCTTTCTACTAAAAGCACAAGACCTGAAATTTTGTGGGAGGGGACTAGTCGATTACACCGACCCCAGTGCTTAACTGGTACTTATTTTACCCTCTCCAACAGGATGAAAAGCAGAGTCAACCTTGGCAGAATTTGAACTCAGAACTTTATGCTCTGAGTTCAAATAATAATAATGATAATGATAATAATAATAATAATAATAATAATAATAATAATGCCCGGATGCAGTACCAGGCAGTGGCTCTCATGGCTTCTGATCTTAATTGATTGGAAGTGTTATCATGTACGTTGTTTTGCCTTGGTATAAAAGATGGGCTACAGCAAATATTCTGCTTAATACCACAGATTTGCTTGTCAGTTGTTTGACTTTAACCAGTTGAGCATGTCCCTTGGTGGCTGATGATATGTGCATCTCTGATCATGAGCAGAAGTAGTGGGGGATCATCATAGCCATGTGTTGAGAGGAATTCTTTGGGGTTTGAATAATTCACCTTTGGAAACATGGGTGTTTTGCTCAACATCCTTAAACAAAACCTTATACAGGGACCTTTTGAGCAGGATGGGCTACTTGACCTGAAGAAAATTCTAACTGGGCCCCGCCTACGAGGTCATGCACTGTTTATCTTGGTATGAGATCACCATGTCGCACACATATGGTTATGATGCACGTGCTTGGTGTACTCTTATCAGACAGGTAGTCATGATGGATATAATGGGCTTCATATATTTTACCCCAGTGTCACTTTGATGGCATGCACTGCTCTCTCACTTATAATAATAATAATAAAAGACCTACAAAATTTAATCATTTCAGGAGAATATTTTCACAATACTGATCATGGTATTGTTCAATGTTTCTAATATTAAAAATGATTCCAGCATCATGTTGTGGAAACAATAATTGTATCCATAAATAGTTATGTTTTTATGTAAGAATATTACAGTAATCAATCCCTCGACTATCACAGGTGTTATGTTTTAAAACCCTCTGCGATAGGTGAAAATCTGCAAAGTAGAAACAGTACTGTATATTTTTAAAATTATTTTTATAATTTGTATATATTTATTTTATTATAATTGCAAAACAACACCATGGAGGAATTGACATAAGCTTAAATAATAAACCGCGATAGACGAGGGATTACTGTACTATGATGCAAAATTTCTTGTCAAGTGTGAGGAAGCTATAGTTACTGAATATTACTATGCCAGGATTTGGCTGGTAATGAAAATAGATCTTTTGTTAAATACAGGAAATATTTTTTTGATATAATATTATATCCAATTCTCTTTTATAAATGCAGACGTGGCTATGTGGTAAGAAGCTTGCTTCCCAACCACATGATTCTGGGTTCAGCTCCACTGTGTGGCAACTTGGGCAAGTGTCTTCTACTATAGCCCCATTCTGATCAAAGACTTATGTGTGGATTTAACCATATAGCCATGCCAGTGCCTATATATGTGTATATATTCTTAGTAGCTTGATCAAAGAATAAATGCTTATGTACAATATAGTGTGTATTAGAAAACACCAGATAAATTTAAAATAAATTAAAAAGCTTGTTGAAATGTATTTCTTAGTTCTTCTATGCAAATTTCTATGCAAATTTCTATACAATACTAACCTAGATGACTAATCACACACACACACGCTCCTTCCCCCCACTCTCTCTAAATGTATATCAACTCTTCTATTTATAAGTATACACATAAATGCAGAAAAATATAAAGCATTGCACAGCTAGCATATCCATTTCTACTTAATATTCTGGGGTCTATTTGCTTGATTAAATCCTCCAAAAGGGTATCCTGGCATGGCTATATTTTAACTAAAACAAGTAAAAGAATAAAAGAATATATGTGCGTGTGTGGGTGTGTGTTAAATACCGCATATATTTGTTATATGAATATAGATATGCAGATATATTTACATTATATACGTGTGTGCGAGTATTATCATAATGAACATGTGAGTGACCTGGAATTAACTCAACATCTAGGTAGCATTATTCTGCAATCTTTGAAATATGCTACTGTATTGGATTGTGGTTAATTTGAATAAATCTGAACAAATTGAATTCCATTGGTGATAAAATATGTTGCAAATAAAGGAAATGATTTCTTTAGTTCAGTTGTATATCTAACATTAAATGTCTGCAAAGCTGCAGCAAGAAAGTGATCAGCAGACATTATTCACAAATAACTGCATTTTAGTATATTGATTAAAAGACACGGTTAAGTGGATATGGAACTAAGTAGGGGAGACGACAACAGAGAATAGTAGATGTTGAAAGGAATAGTGGATGGGTGCATACACATGTAAGCACATGCACTCATACACACACATACACACACAATTATAGATAAAATTAAATTGAAAGAAAGTAATTACCTACATAACAGCCACCACCACAGCAACAACAATACAAAATACAAAGATGAAAGCAACAGATCCTATAATCTGTTCAGTCATAAACCGAGCTACAATTAATGGCTATTATTATATTGAGGTGCCAAAGTGCTGTAATGTAGAGTAAACAAGCTCCTGATAAGCTGTCACAACAATCTGGTTTTAACTGAAATGCAATCCCCATTTCAAATAATTTACAGTGTTAATTCCTCTGGAGAAAGCATGAATGCTACCATCTCTTTTAGAAAATATTTAGTTTTATGATTAGGAAATGAACAAACACTACATGGATTTGATTTCTCATGTAGTACTCTATGCCATGTACCATCCACCACATGGTCCAGTTCTTGCCATGGTCTGGTGGCTTGTGTATCTCGATGACACTGAGAGCTATGCCAGTGGAGTGCAATTTCCTAGTAGGACCTCCCATGGTAGAGAAGAGAAAGGATAGAGGCCATACTAAGGTGGATCACCTTTCCTCAGAGGTAAAAATGGGTTTATGTTAGGCTAAAACCCCTACCTAGAAGAAAAGCAAAGTTACAAAAGCATCAATGATAATTCAAACTCAACAAGACTTGGAACAGCAGAAAGAAGTTGTCAATGGCTTATACTCTGTAGGGAGTGATGTGCTTGCATAAGTAAAGTAAGTACCATGTACCAGGTTTGAGCATCGGATACAAGGCTTTGCTGTATTTGTTTTGATTCTTTGTGCTCTGAGTTCAAATCCTGCTGAGGTCAACATGTTTTGGCTCAGTAGGTCCTGAGTTGAGATCACACTTTTGTCACCAAAATTCGTAACGCTTGTATTAAGAGTTGATAACTTGATTAGAAGAAATGCAAACTTGAAATGAAATTAAATACACCTTCAGCAGATTGACAACTCTTGAGGAGTAGTGCCAAATAAAATCTAAATATGAAAAATAACCAATATAAAATCTAAATATGAAAAATAACCAATGTGTGTGTGTGTATATGTTTGTGTTTGTCCCCCAACATCGCTTGAGAACCGATGCTGGTGTGTTTACGTCCCCGTAACTTAGTGGTTCTGCCAAAGAGACAGATAGAATAAGTACTAGGCTTACAAAGAATAAGTCCAGGGGTCGATTTGCTTGACTAAAGGCGGTGCTCCAGCATGGCCACAGTCAAATGACTGAAACAAGTAAAAGAGTAGAAGAGTAATATTTAATCATTATAGATACTCGAGAAAAATTATGATGTCAAGGAATAAAGACGACAAAAATAACAATAAGTTTTCATATTGTTTTCCAGATTAAAAAAAAAAAATTTTTGCTTCAAGTATTGTTCATTTCTGAAGTTAATCACTGGAGTGGAGCAGAGCCATTCTTATCACTCCTGCTAATTTTCACACAATCATCTCAGTGTCAGTTCAGATTCAGTGGATATCATCATGGTATTTTAACATTTGTATTATTTCTTTTACTCTCTGTCTTTCTCTTCTCCCTCACTCTGCCCTTCTTTCCTTTCTCTCTCTCTGTCTCCCTTTCTCTGTCCTTTCTTTTCTCATCTTGCTCCCTACTACAACAAATTCTATTCACAACTGATAACCCCTGGACATCCAGTGATTAAAGTTGACCTCCCAATGTTAGATTACTCACACAACTGGGTACTCTTATATAAATCTATTGACCAAACGAGAAAAATCTATAAATTCTTGGAACAATCTCCATGCTTATCCTTCCTTATTTATTGTTTTCATTTCACCCTTTTATTACTAGCTGTATATAACTCAAAGAAATTTGCTGCAGACTGATTATTTTACTAGTGACCTTCGTGATTTAGAAGGCATTAACTGCCATAAGTAAAAACAATAGCAACATGGAATAAAATCTTACTTCCTTTGGTCTTTCACTTTGATAATCTATCAAAGTTAAAATCAGAAGATTACAAGTTCAGTATTGAATTTTGTATCATATTTTCAAATCTCAAAGCGACAGTATTCAAACATTTTCATGCTGATAACTTGTGCATAAGTATAAATAAATAATCATTAATACATGCAACTAAACCATGCTAGAGTAAGCCACATAAAAGTTGCCTCTTGAATAAGATTCTTCAAAATAAAGCTATACACTTACCAAATTTTGTGTGTATGTGTGCATGTGTGTGTGTGTGTGTGTGTGTGTGTGTGTGTGTGTGTGTGTGTGTGTGTGTGTGTGTGTGTGTGTGTGTTTGTGTACACATTTGTGCAGGCAAGTTTGTATGGTTCAGAATTTCACATCCCAGCCATGTAGTTTCAGGTTCAGTTCTACTGCAAGGCAACTTGGGCAAGTGTCTTCATTACACACACACACACACACACACACACACACACGTACTAATGTTTTGAGTTCTATTTTTCCTGCTTGCCTCATCAAACCGATATAGGTATGTGTGTGTGTGAGTATGTGTGTGTAAGTGTGTGTGTGTGTGTGTGTGTGTGTATTTATATCCTTTTCTTTGTTTCAGTTATTAAATTGCAGTCTTGCAGTTAATCATATTGATTTTAGTATTTATCTTGAAGTCTGGTACTTGTGCCTACACACACACACACACACACACACACACACACACACACACACGTGGTACTGAATTATATTGTACTACTCTGGATTTAGTTATAATGAACTTCCATGAAATTTAAGAAAATATTTGAAGTTTTACATATTCTCTTGTCATCAAATTTTATTTCATTTTATTATTAAATTATTTGCTAAACAAAATAATTCTATTTCAGCAACATAATTTAGCCTGTTTTATATACCATCACTTCTGTAAACTTTGAGAGGCAAAAATTAATAAATAAATGCCTGTAAAACACACACATAT
>NC_068981.1:176842975-176844501 GCF_001194135.2 Octopus bimaculoides | reverse complement strand
CTAAATTGTGATAACATAAGCAGCTATAGTTATTCAAATATCTTTCAGCACTTCTAAGAGGGTTAGGAAGGACATTTTATGTTCACAAATATACCAAAAACATTGCATCATGCTGTGATCAGATTATATATAAAAACTATGGAAATAGATTAACACTATTATGGAAATTAAATTAAAAAAAAAAAAAAACCCTGAAATGAGTGAACAAGTGCAGTTGATAAAGAACAATGATCTTATAATTTACATTGGTTTCTTTTTTTTTTTGTTTCTTTTGTTTCTTTCTATATATATATATATATATTTTGAAAGCTAGAAACCTGACTGAAAACATCAATTGATTCAAAATTTGCATTGAAAAACCAGATCATTTCCGCAGTGGTGCAATTACAAAATCTCAGATTGATGTTTGAGTAAGGATCCCACCTGCTGTTTGTTGCTCAAACACAACCGATGGAACTGTACCGATGTGACTGGCAAGACATCTGTTTAGGAAGAAAATTTATATTACTGCTGATGAAACTTATTCACGATAATATAAGTGATATATGTGTAATGTTTTGGTTATACCTTTAGTAAAATTAAAGGGTCTTTTGAACAGAACCAAGAGAAATTAAATATAAAGAGTCCAAATTAAAACCACTAGACTGAACAAAATACAAATACTTTCCTGACTTTCATTTGGAAATTCTATAGGAAATTCTATACATGTGAACCCCAGCCAATAAGCTCTTGAATTTAATATGAGAAATAACTATGTTTTTAATCTTTCATCCATGGAGATCTTTGTATGGTATTATTCTTATAATTACCACCAGGAACATCATATTGGTCATGAATAGGAAGATCAATAAGTAAAATCTAAATGAAATTTCTTCAATAACGCTATTGGTGTAATATTTAAAGAAGCTCTCCTCTTCACATTTCTAAACTCCTAACATTTCTATAGTGTTCTAACAAACACTCTCCTCTTCTTTTTATCAACAGTGGTTGCTCACATTAGCATGAAAAGCATAAAAATCTAGGGTGTGGAACAAGAGCTTGCAATATTCATAATTTGTTTTTTTCTATGATGTTTATATTGCAAGTATTCCATGGCTTTGAATTAAAACTGGAGCTGTTGTGGAATTAGCAGAGTACTTACTGTATCATCAATCATGACACCCAACCCATCATGTTTTATAACAAAATATTACTAGTGATAGCAAAACTTGTTATATTATACTTAGATGAATAACATAAACAAGTTCAGCATTAATGAAATCAACAGGTGATAAATAGCAGCGTTTTAAAACTACTGAGTTGATATTGAATTGTGTAAATTTATTCTAGACTGAATCAACAGCAAAGCTTTAGTTTAATTACTTAGATTTATCATTGTTACAACTATCTATTGTTGACAATCTGATAGTTGGACATTACAGTAATTACCATATGTCTATCTATCTATCTATCTATCTATCTATCTATCTATCTATCTATCTATCTATCTATCTATCTATCTATCTCTTTCTTCTCTCCTTATTTAT
>NC_068981.1:176835653-176842528 GCF_001194135.2 Octopus bimaculoides | reverse complement strand
ATATATATATATGAGAGGCCCTCTTCTTTCCTCTCGTCTTTTTTCATTTTATGTATTTGTCTTCACTCTGATGAAACTCCATGTACCAGATCAGATGTGCTATAAAATATGACAAATATTATTCTCATAATTTTCCTTGGCAGCACCAACTATCATAGGTAGCTGAAACAGCTGTTAGCAATGTTAAAATTTTGAATTAAAAAAGAATAATAACCGACGGTAGTCACTTTATTTGTTGATCAAAAATTTTCTCCATTTTCTGCTTAATTTATATAGTGCCACACCTTCGCGCTTGAGGGAACCTGTGGAAGAGACAGACCCAGGAAGACCTGGGATGAGGTGTGAAGCACGACCTTCTAACATTAGGTCTCACCGAGGCAATGACTTGTGACCGAGACCTTTGGAAATATGAGTACCTTTCCTTCATTGGACACTAAACTCCACTATTGAAGACCTGTTGAGGCAAATGAAATCAAAATCGAACCGAATTCGACGACTGGCACCCATGCCAACCTCTCCTTCATTGGACACTAAACTCGGCTTGTGAAGACCTGTTGGGGTAAGTGAAAGTGAAATTGTGATGGCACCTGTACCAGTGGAGCGCTAAGAGCACCGTTCGAGCGTGATCATTGCCAGAACAGCTGTCTGGCTTCCGTGCCAGTGGCACGTAAACAGCACCATTTGAGCGTGATCATTACCAGCGTTGTGCCAGTGGCACGTGAAAAGACATTCGAGCGAGGTCGATGCCAGTGCCGCTGGACTGGCTCCCGTGCAGGTGGCACGTAAAATACACCATTTTGAGCATGACTGTTGCCAGTACCGCATGACTGGCCTTCATGCCGGTGGCACGTAAAAGCACTCACTGCACTCTTGGAGTGGTTGGCATAAGGAAGGGCATCCAGCTGTAGAAACTCTGGAAAATCAGATTGGAGCCTGGTGTAACCATCTGGTTCACCAGTCCACAGTCAAATTGTCCAACCCATGCTAGCATGGAAAGTGGACATTAAACAATGATGATGATGATGATGGTGATATATATATATATATATATATATATATATATATATATATATGTAATCTTATATATATATATATGAAATTTCTTTCATGGTGGTGGTGGTGATGATTGCAATGATGGTGACAACACTCTTGGTGTTATCACAAACAACAAACAGCATTTCATTATTTAGGAAGTTGACTCAGTGTCATCATGCCTTTCCCAACAATGCAGCCATTGTTTCAATTCCTGTTGATTCGCACCTCCCACCTACATTGGGATGTAAAAAAATGAAACAGCCATGCAGTGATATAAAAGATAATCCAATCAGAACTGGCCAATCTTATAACCACAACCACAATTGGAATGAAAAACATATTGGAAAATGATTTGATGTAGTTTATTAATATCCCTGAATATTTTGCTTTGGTCATAAAGCAGGGGAATAAAGAACACTGAAACCAGAAACACCACAGACGATAGTGTAATGAGATGTATAGGGTTTTGTTTATTTACTTCTTCATCAGTAAGTGAAAAGGGTTGTTATTTTCAGTAAAAGCTAACTCAAGTGAATAGACTAATGCTGGTTACTTTTGCTTAGGCATATAGGAAAGTTGGTTATACATCATTAGATGTATACCTGACTTTCCTATATAAAATTAGAGAATATAACGAAACGCTGAACTCCAGACTATCAACTTAAACAACATTTATTCAGGTGGTAAATATATACATCTTTAGCTCTTGTTGTTACAGCTTCTATGTGTGTGAGTATAGTTGTCGGGACGTTATGTAGATGTAAGCGAGCTGTCGAGTGTAAGTCCGAAAGATGGAGAGTGACAGCTATACACGTAAAGAGACTGTCTCCAGGTTGGAATGTTAGAGACACTCTTGACACGTCCATGCTCATGGTCGGCCGACTGTAAAAGAGAATGAATTGAGCGGGAACGCTTGCTTGTTTAATTCCACGCATGCGTAAGACTATGCATGCACACGGCGTTACTACAGGCACACACTGTCACTCAGCTTACAGGGCTAATAGATGAACATGGGGACCAGTCAATGAAAATGCCTTTATCTGATAAAATTAACGATATAATAACTACCATGCAAAATCCACTGACAGTTAACTGACCATTCAAAACTGCTATTTAATTTTCTCATTAACCCTTTCGTTACCAACCAGGCTGAAACTGGCTCTGGCTCTGAGTACAAATGTCTTGTTTTCATAAGTTTTGAATTAAAATCTTCCACCAAACCTTAGTCACAATTTATATTCCTAACACTAGCTGAATGATAACTAAGTTATTTTACTAAATTCTTTGTTATTAAAGCAATTGAAAGAAACACAGAGCATCTGAAAATGAATACAGTAACTAAAGGGTTAAGGAACTCTGTAACCTACTGGATCAGTTTGAAAGTTTATGACCATCTTCATACAGTAATTGAAGGGAACAATCCACTGGAATGACTTCACATTTTCTTCTTTAACCTTTTAACATCAAAGTTACTCTGTCAAATGTAATGCTTACATATTAACATTGTTTTCAATTAACTCGGCATTATCTTGTAAATTTGATAATGTGATTGTTCAGTTTTAGAATTACATTGTTGGGTAGATGCAAGAGGCCAGATCTGGCTAGTTTGAACATAAAACAGGTAGAATATTAAATCAGTAGTTCTTACCCATTTTTTACCTATGAACCCCTTTGATTCCTATTTTTTTCAGGGGGCCCCTTATGTTGATGTTTAAAATCTTATATTTTTATAATTAAATATTATTAAGAACTGTATAAAAAATAATTAAAATTTTTTGTGTATTGTTGAAGTATAACCAATTTATTCCACATAAATTTTAACCACAGAATCTTATACTGACCCCTAAGGCTCATTTGGATCCTGGTTGAGAACCAATGGTTTAAATACTAAATGGTCAAAATAACATAATAAGGTGACATGCAGTGAGACTGAATCCAAAACTGTGTGGTTGGGAAGTGAACTTCTTAAACAAACAGACTAAGATTATTTCTAATGAATTGTCAAAAGGTTTTCTTAAATTCTATTTAGCATAATATGTGAGTGTAATTTTAAACAGAATTTCATATATTATCACGAAATATATTTAGAACATTTATATATTGGACAGATCAAGATTTGATCATGATAAAAATGCATCAATTAAGCTTTACATGAAAATAATATCACTGTCTGTTATCAGCTTAGCTAAAGATTTTCCAGCTCTAAAGTATTGTAATCTAGTACATTGATAATTTTTCAGTTAGATATTGTTTGCAAATGTTAGAAGAAGGGAAAACATTACAGTGTTCACTAGAAATCAAACTAAGTCACTAACCAAATTCTCATAGATCTTACTGGTAGTGCTCCATGTTATATATATATTTAGATTTCTAAAAGAGGAAGCTCTTCTGATATCTATCATTCAATAGTTAATAGTAGGCTCAGGAGTGGCTGTGTGGTAAGTAGCTTGCTTACCAACCACATGGTTCCAGATTCAGTCCCACTGCGTGGCACCTTGGGCAAGTGTCTTCTACTATAGCCTCGGGCTGACCAAAGCTTTGTGAGTGGATTTGGTAGATGGAAACTGAAAGAAGCCCATCGTATATATGTATATATATATATATATGTATTTGTGTGTATATGTTTGTGTGTCTGTGTTTGTCCTCCCAACATCGCTTGACAACCGATGCTGGTGTGTTTACGTCCCCGTAACTTAGCGGTTCGCCAAAAGACACCGATAGAATAAGTACTAGATTAAGTAGATCAAAATACTGCATCAGTACCTTCATTCTATCAAACTGAAATGGATACTCATTTATACTCTTTTACCTGTTTCAGTCATTTGACTGTGGCCATGCTGGAGCACCGCCTTTAGTCGAGCAAATCGACCCCAAGACTTATTCTTTGTATGTAAATTTGGGGTCGATTTGCTTGACTAAAGGCAGTGCTCCAGCATGGCCACAGTCAAATGACTGAAACAGGTAAAAGAGTATAAAAGAGTATCCATTTCAGTTTGATAGAATGAAGGTACTGATGCAGTATTTTGATCTACTTAACCAATTAATTATTGTTTTAAAGTAATTAACAATTTTGTGTACATTTCAATCATAAATTGTCACGAACAGAAAACACACATAAGCATACATATAGCTTAAGATTGGTGTCACCTTTAAGTATATGATCACTAACTCTACTAAACTGTTGACTATTAATTATAAATCAGCTTAAGCCTACAAAAATGTAAGTGGAACCGTGTAGCTTAGTGGTTAGGGTGTTGGACTCAGGATCATAAGGTAGTGGTTTTGATTCCTGAACCGGGTGATATGTTGTGTCCTTGAGCAAAAGACTTCATTTCACGTTGCTCAGCTGGTCCACTCAGCTGGCAAAAAATGATTAATCCTATGACGGACTGGTGTTCCATTCAGGTGGGGAATATACAGGATGTCTACAAAGACTGGGTACATGGAGTAAATAAAATCATAACATAAACAATTAAATATAAGAAATAATAATTTCTTAAAGTATGTATTGATCCCCCCATGTGGGTACATGGAGTAAATAAAATCATAGCATAAACAATTAACTATAAGAAATAATAATTTCTTAAAGTATGTGTTAATCTCCATGTACCCAGACTTTGTGGACACCCTGCATATGCCATGAAACCGGCCCTTCAGATTCAAGCTAGTTTTTCAAAGATAGTGAATAATATTGTAAACTGGCTAAATGGCTCATGTTAATTTGAAGCCTATAGAGAATAAAATTGGTAACACCAATATGACACAAAGTTTTGGCAAAAAAGAAAGTGTTACAAAGTTATCATCTAGCTTGATTTTAATCTCTCATTGTCTACAGTCTTGTAAAGGGAAATGAATAAATGGTGCAATGTATTATGCAGTGAGCACATTGGCCAATGCTAAACTTCCATACACAATGAAAAGTGTTAGCGCTTAAAACTATTACCAGCGAAATATTGACTTCATGCTGATATACTCATGAAAAGGAATAATTACATTTAAGGCTTGGAAAGGATAAATATTTTTCATGGTTAACAAAAATAAATAAATAAAAATAAAAATAAACTATAATATATAAGAACATTCATGTCTAGATATGAGTGTATCATATCTATTAATTTAATATGTTTTGATGATTGGATTTTTGTACAAATATTTGGTGTCTAAATTATGTTTATGGAATGATGCAAACATTTATGAAAATATAGCCAGATAATTGATAATTTAGGAATCAAGGAAAATCAAACACTTTAGAGTAGTATATCAAAGGAAAGCTATCATGTAGTATCTAAATAATTTACTTTTATACGTCAGGATTGAAAACATAAATGACACATGTAGATGTACAATAGTTAGAATTGAAACTCTTCATTTATTTGATATCAGTTCTAATTCAATTTACAGGATGCTGTGTCCTATTCAGAGAAAAAATTTTACTATGGGTTCAGTTTATAATATTGAGACTGCTAATACACTTTGTCATCATGTATTGTACACTTTTGCAGAGTGTTGATGACACTACAACAAAAGTCTTTTTGATTAAGCGTGAGTTCTAGCGGATAAAGCCATAGCATTACTTCATTTCTCATAATGCTTTCGTGACAGAAACATTGGGGTGGTATGCCATTGCTGGAAAGCCATTGACCCACAGTGAGCTTATCCATCCTTCCCTAGGTCTTGTTTATATTCCAGCTTGGTGTCCTGACACCCTACTTATAAGAGTAGTAAGCTACTCAAGTGGGGTAGCTGGTTTAGTCGCCACCCACCTGACCATGAAATATATATGTGCATACCTACGTCTACCTGTATATATAGGTGCATATCTGGGTACATTGCAAACAAAACGTTCACAAAAAAAAGTAATAATAAACAGAGTACAGAACACATAGAGAACATTTTCCTTCATCAGCTACCCCCATTCCAACACAGGCATTTCGAAGAGTAGGGCAGGACGCATCGTTAAAATGGCTCTTCCCATGGATCATGTGTTTGTGTGTCTGTGTTTGTCCCCCCCACCCTCACTTCAACAACTGATGCTGGTGTGCTTACATCCCCATAACTTAGTGGTTCGGCAAAAGATACCAATAGAATGAGTACTAGGTTTAAAAAGAATGAGTCCTGGGGTCAGTTTGTTCAACTAAAGGTGGTGCTCCAGCATGGCCACAGTCAAATGACTGAAACAAGTTAAAGAATAAAAGAGTATGTATTTATGTACGTATGTATGTATCTGTGTGAGTGTTCGTGCATTTTAGACTTTAATAATAAAATTAGCTACTTAGTTTGTGTTTGAGTGAGTGTATATATGTATGTATATTGAAATACCTATCAAATGTGACAATGCAAGCTGCTGACAAAGCAAACGGGAACAAAAAGTATTAAAAGACTTTCAGCAGAATCTGTGTACATTAAACTTCAGATTTAGGGGAAAGCATACACAATTTTTCAGATACAAAATGAATTAATTCATTTTCAAATATTGTGAAACTTAATATAAAGAGAAGAAATAAGAGTAGTAAGATAAGCACAGCCACCCAAATAATCCAACTTTTCCTCTTCAGCTAATACCTCACTTTTCTTTTTCCTTGCCTCCTACCTTGAAAATATTTTTATCTTCTTTCATAATTCTTCCACTTTCACAATTCTTAAGCTATTTTTTCTTACCTTTCCTAAATCTTTATCCCTTCTTTTATTTATACACATGAATTATATACACACACACATAATGTGTGTGTGTGTATGTATTTATGTATATATGCATGTGTGTGTTTATATATATATATATCTGTTTTTATATACATATATGTGTGTACATATATATATATATATATATATATATATATATA
>NC_068981.1:176835177-176835556 GCF_001194135.2 Octopus bimaculoides | reverse complement strand
TCTCATTCATCTTTCCTTCCTAATTCGCTCACTTGTCTTTCTAGTAAGTCTTGGCTTGGCTTTTATTTCAGTAATACTTTCCTTTTCTTTTTTTTATTTCCATCCAACTTTTTAGCTCTGGTTGAATTCCCTTTTCTTTTCTTTCTTTTCCTTTTTCCCTTTCTTTTCTTTTTCCTTTTTTTTTTCTAATAAACATGGCTAGCAGCCTTTCCTCTCTCAGGTTGATTTCAAGGCAAGACAGCTTAAAGAAAACCTCTCAATTATTTCATAGTTTCTTATAAGTATTCTAAACTTTACCTTGTACACACACACACACACATATACACATATATATATATATTTACATACATACATACATACATACATACATACACACAGA
>NC_068981.1:176833770-176834574 GCF_001194135.2 Octopus bimaculoides | reverse complement strand
ACACACACACACACACACACACACACACACACATTTTTTTTTCTGTATAGCACAAGCCTGTTGATATACTCTAATGAATTTAGAATGGCTCAGGTGTAAGGAAGGTAGATGCTAAAATGACTAATTATGTTTATATTAATTAAAGTAGTTACATTAATCTACTTAGGATATTGAATATATTAACAGAAATGTTTATCGTGTTACTTTTTCATTATAATATATTTACATCAAATCTTTCACTTGAGTCAGTCATTAGACTCTAGCCATGCTGGGGCACTGCCTTGAAGAATTTTAGTTGAATAAATTGACCCCAGTATTTTATATTCTTTAAGCCTGGTATTTATTCTATCAACCTCATTTGCTGAACTAGTTATTCAAAGTTCAGCAATGCCAACGTGGGGAATAAATACAGACAGAGAGACACAGACTCGTCATCATCATCATCGTCGTCGTTTAACGTCCGTTTTCCATGCTGGCATGGGTCGGATGGTTCGACTGGGTTCTGGGAAGCCAGGAGGCTGCACCAGGCCCCAATCTGATCTGGCAGCATTTCTACAGCTGGATGCCCTTCCTAACACCAATCACTCCGAGAGTGTAGTGGGTACCTTTTACGTGCCACTGGCACAGGGGCCAAAGGTGCTGGCATCGACCACGATCGGATGAAACTTTTTACGTGCTACCGGCATCGGCCACATTCGGATGGTGCTTTTTATGTGCTGCCAGCATGGGGCTCACAACTCCAATTCCCATTTGATTTGATTTTGATTTTGGTGCTGATGTTGATGTTGATGTCATATATATATA
>NC_068981.1:176829905-176833296 GCF_001194135.2 Octopus bimaculoides | reverse complement strand
GATGATATATATATATAATGGGCTTCTTTCAATTTCTTCTTTCGTTATTGCCCACAAGGGGCTAAACATAGAGGGAATAAACAAGGACAGACAAAGGGATTAAATCGATTACATCACCCCAGTGCGTAACTGGTACTTAATTTATCGACCCCGAAAAGATGAAAGGCAAAGTCGACCTCAGCGGAATTTGAACTCAGAACGTAAAGACAAGACGAAATACCGCTAAGCACTTCGCCCGGTGTGCTAACGTTTCTGCCAGCTTGCAGCTTCTTTCAATTTCTATGGACCAAATCCACTCACAAGGGTTTGGTCATCCTGAGGCTATAGACACTTGCTTAAGGTTCCATGCAGTGTGACTGAATCCTGAAGCTTGTGGTTGGAAATCAGACTTCTTACCACACAGGTCTTTTTTTGCATTTCACTTCATCTTTAAAATTCAGACAGCAAAGACCAAAGCTTTCTGTATAAATATAAAAAAAGGGAAAATTAAATAAATAACCTGATGATCCTATTGATCTATCAGCTTTTACATATTGATTTTACTTTCTTGCCTGGGTTAGAATCAATTTAAACTGGTGCTGCCCATCGATTGACTATTATTAAGTTTCCATCAGCAATATATCTTTTATCTTTTACTTGTCTCAGTGATCTGATTGTGGCCATGCTGGAGCATCAACTTGAAGAATTTAATAGTTGAATGATTTGACTCTGGTACTTATCTGATTAAGCCTGGTACTTATTCTACTGGTCTCTTTTGTTAAGCCACCAACACAGTCAGCGGTTCTTGAGATATCTTGTCCATTGTTGTTGGCACTCCATCGCTTACGATGTCGAGGGTTCCAGTTGATCCAATCAACGGAACAGCCTGCTTGTGAAATTAACGTGCAAGTGGCTGAGCACTCCACAGACACGTGTACCCTTAACGTAGTTCTCGAGGATATTCAGCGTGACACAGCGTGACAAGGCTGACTCTTTGAATTACAAGCACAACAGAAACAAGAAGTAAGAATGAGAGAAAGTTGTGGTGGAAGAGTACAGTAGGGTTCGCCACCATCCCCTGCTGGAGCCTCGTGGAGCTTTTAGGTGTTTTCGCTCAATAAACACTCACAACGCCCGGTCTGGGAATCGAAACCACGATCCTATGACCGCGAGTCCGCTGCCCTAACCACTGAGCCATTGCGCCTCCACTTGTCCATGGACAAACAAACACACATGACTGAAAAGCAATACCTCTGCCTTTGCTAAGGTGGAGGTGATAAGTCCAACTATGGAAATGAAGAAGGTGAAGATAGTGTCAGTTATTGTTGGATATTAGGAGACAGTATGAAAAGGCATCAAGAGGAATATAAAGGAAATGGGAATAGAGTGCCCATAAGAGCTGTTACAAAAGGTCTACCTCCATGGCATGGCCAGAATCATCAAGAAAATATTGGGTTGTCTGGAAAGTTCGTGCCAATTTTTAAAGGAAAGAAAAAGGTCAATAAATACTTGCTGTTACATATTTAATCAACCAAATATGAACCATTTTGTTGCACAATGCATCTCCATTTTTCCTTTAACTTGAAAATACCCTCTTCCCAGGATTGAGGTGGTTTCATGACAAATAAGTCGAAAGGTAAGCTACTATAAATCGACACGAACTTTCCGGACAACCTAATAGATAGTTTAAAAGAACAGATAGCATGGTACTGTAGCCTGCAGGTAGCAAGCCTACTATGCATGCAAGACTCCAAGAGTTCTAGTAAAACCTGAGTTAAAAGAATAGTAATCATAATGATTTCTTTTATTGGCCACAAGGGCCCAAGACATGGAGGACACTAGCAAAAGACAAGTTCCAGCACAAAAGGGTTACAAAAGCAAAAACGTGGGGTCAATATGAATCAAGGGGAAATACTACCACATGAAAGGATATAACAGAGGATAATAATTCTTTAAACTACATCCACAAGGTTTGAAATTTTGTGGGGAGGGATAGATACTGCTCAAATGGTACATATTTTATCAACCCTGAAATCCTTTCTGCTAAAGTCACAAGGCCTGAAATTTTGAGGGAAGGTTAAGTCGATTACATGAATCCCAGCACTTCACTGGTACTTAGTTTATTGACCCCTGAAAGGATGAAATGTGAAGTTGACCACAGTGGAATTTGAACTCAGAATGTAATAACAGACAAAATGCTGCTAAAGCATTTTGTTCAGCATGCTAATGATTCTGCCAGCTTGCTGTAGTAGTAATGATGATGATGATGATGATGATGGTGGTGGTGGTGGTGGTAATGGTGATGATGATGATGATGTTGATGATGATGGTGGTGGTGGTGGTGGTGGTGGTGGTGCTGATGATGATGCATTGTTTTTCACATGAAAGAATAGTATATTTTCATTAAATTATAATGAAAGTGGGGGGAAAAAAATTATTAGCTACAATTTTCTTTTTTTAATTTTTTCCTTTTTTCACATTTCCCCCACATTCCTTTCATTACGGTGTGAAGAGTGTGGGTGGAGTTGTTCCAAGTAAAAAAAAAGGAAAAAAAAGTGAATAGTCTAAAACAGACTGTTCAATATATCATGCAGTCTGCTGTATTGGTATTACAATTTCCAGGCATGCTGGCACAGTAGGTATGGAAGCTTTTCATTGCTGCAGCAGCAGTGTTAAATCTACTAGGTAAAAAGAAAGAAAAGAGAAAAAAAAAACCAAAAACCAAAAACCAAAAAAAAAAAATGCTTTGGTGTAAATTCTTCTAAATGGAAACTAGATTATCTCGTTTTCTCTCTACAATCTCATACCTCATCTAGTTTGCTCTACCTGATAGAAACAACAGCCCAATATCCCTCACCTTATAAACAAGGAAAGGACACGTTAGATAATGTAATGTAGTCCTACATAGCTCCAAGCAGATAGAATGATCACAGCTGGAATATTTTCTCAATCGGAGGTCTATTAAAAGTGACTCGGGGCTAAACAACAACGATTTTAGTATTAATATTAATTGCTGCGATGCTCCCATTTTGTTGCACTTAGAGAAATTATTGTAATCATGATAATAATTAAAATTATTATTATTATTATTATTACTAATATTACCATCATTATTATCATCATAATCATCATCATCATTATTATTACTATGATGATGATGTTGATTATTATTATTATTATTATTATTATTATTATTATTATTATTATTATTATTATTATTATTATTATTATTATTATTACTATTAATACATTCAATACTGTTATTTCTCCTCATATTAATGTTAATTTTGTCATTCAATTAAATTTCTTTGCTAGCAATTCTGTATTTTTGATATAGTTTAATACTGTTATTGTTATAGTTGTTGTCATTGATATTCTCCATTGCTGCATAACTACAAAAAAAAAAAAAAAA
>NC_068981.1:176828956-176829345 GCF_001194135.2 Octopus bimaculoides | reverse complement strand
ATATACATGAATGCTGGCTTATATGCATAGATACAGATATATGTACATACGTAAACACAGACACACATATATACATGTACACACACACATAGATATACATACACACATATATACACACGCATAAATATACATACACGCACATGCACACACACACACACACACACACACACACATGTATGTAATATCAGTAAGTGTAGAAGAGGGTGTAGCTTTATCATAATCATCATCATCATCATTCTTGTTTGGGTTATTTACTTAATGACTACATCACCTGTTGGAGGGTGGGAGAATTTTAGCACTTGTATGCTTAGCTGAAGTAGAGGTAAAAGAAAAACGCGCACACACACACACACACACACACACACACACACACACACACACACACACAC
>NC_068981.1:176815476-176828326 GCF_001194135.2 Octopus bimaculoides | reverse complement strand
TATAAATACTATCCCTTAAAAAAAACAAAAAAAAAACAGTAGCAGCTCAGTAGCTGTTGCCATAGTGATTAATACATATGATAATCCACACCCACTAAATTATTACTTATTAATATTTTAGATTTGTATCTGTTGCCTTCCAAAAAAAAAAAAATGTAATTATAACCAAAATTCCAAAAGAAAATAATAATAGATTTTAATGAACTCCTTTAATTATTAATCAACAAGTTTTTAACACATCAAGAACAATGAAATATTTAACGATGCTGTTAATTAGAAATCGACAGAATTAATTAGTTATGATATTAAAAGGATACAGGGGTATATATATATATATATATCCTGTATACCTGCTGTTCAATTTCCAACATAGCTATTTGGTTGTGAACAAATGAAGACAGCATTATTAATCTTTTGTCAACTTCCTTCTAAGTAAATTACTAATTGCTAATTAAATGTACATGATCATTTCACTTGTTACTGATGGACCTCTTGTGATCATCTTATCTATAATACAGATTATGGATATAAATTTAGTATATGCCTAGTTACCAAACCTGTTACAGTTTTCTTCACTGGTTTTATCTGTCTGCCTGTCTCTTGCTCTCGCTCTTTCTTTCTTTCTCTTCACTTCATCCTATCATTCAAAATGTCACAGTGAGGCTGGACACTTTGTGATCCAGCTGATTTTTAGAGGATGCAATGAATTGCATTTCTGCAAGACACAAATGAAGATCTGAATCAAAAGCAAACTGCTAGTCCCTGCCAACCGTAACAATGTTCTTGATGCCTACCTTGGTGAGCTTAAACTAATCAGGGTACCTGTGAAAGTTTGGTAGATGAAACCAGCAAAAGTTAAGTACAACACTGACTTTCAAGGCACTGATAGTTTGGAACCTCTTCATCGTCACGTTTAATGTTCACCCTCCGTGTTGGCATGGATTGGACAATTTGACAGGAGCAGCCAGGCAGGGGCCTGCACCAGTCTACTGTGTATATTTTAGCATGCTTTTTACAGCTGGATGCCCTTCCTAACACCAACCACCCAGCAGAGTGAACTGAGTGCTTTTTACATGGTACTGACCACGATCGGTGAGGTCAGTTTTGGTTTGTGTTTACAAGGTATCAGCACTGGCAGGGTCACCAAGCAACTTGCAAGACAAAGATCCCATGAATTCATAAACAGGAACTTCAAATTCCTGCAGCCATCTGCAGAAACTCTGCCAGATCAGATTGGAGCCTGGTGTAGTCATCCGGTTCGCCAGTCCTCAGTCAAATCGTCCAACCCATGCTAGCATGGAAAGTGGATGTTAAACGATGATGATGATGATGATGATGATGATGATGATCAGACTGGTTTATTGGTACCTTGCAGAGTGCAGTATAAATTAAAAAAAACTTGTATCATTTATGCCAATGTACTGGTGCATGTATTTAATTTCTTTTTTCTTGTTTCAGTCCTTAGATTGTGGCCATGCTGGGGCACCACCTTGAAGAATTTTTGTTGAATAAATCTCTCACACACACACACATACATGATAGGCTTCTTTTAGTTTCCATCCACTAAATCCACTCACAAGGTTTTGGCCAGCCTGAGGCTATAGTAGAAGACACTTGCCCAAGGAATCATGTGATTGGGAAGCAAACTTCTTCTTATTACAAGGCCACAGATTTAATATCTGTTTGTTTTAACTTAGAATGTGTTAACCAAGGTGACCTTCTCTGGTTCAGAAAAATCACTTATCTAGAAAGGTTTTGGAACTAAAGGTTCTGAAGAATCACTGTCATATCTGTACCTTGATTAATATTAAGATACAAACTGGTGACCTCTTAACTGTTAGTCGACTCTTCTATCAATTTACCTAGCTATAAAACTCATAAGCCAACAAGAGAACCTACCCCTTCCCTATGTAATCACTCGATGAGCTAGAAGTAGCTGTTAATCTTCATTTGAATCATATTACTGCTTTCATGAAGGGGAACACATTAATGCAGTTTGAGGGGTAATGGATGTCCACTATTGATCATGGACAACACAGGGCTAAACAACAACTGACCGAATACATGATCTAATGTGTCTTTTCTTTTTTTATGACTGCAGAGTGTCTGTCAAGAAGATTTGACTGCTGTTTCTAGCAGGTCGAGTGACTATACGCGCACACACACACACACACACACACACGCTCTCTCTCTCTCTCTTTCCCTCTCTCTCTCTCTTTCTCTATCTCTCTCTCTTTCTCTCTCTCTCTCTCTCTCTCTCTCTCTCTCTCTCTTTTTCCCTTCCTCTTTCATTGTTTGAGCAAATGGCTATGTAGATAAATATCTTTCCATTAAACCTATTTTAATAACATTTTTACATTATTTCAACAACATATGTTAATCTTAAGATTGGTTATCAAGATTAAGTATTATTTTTAAACAGTTTTCATCCATTCTTAAGGTGGTAGAGTAAAATTTGAAGAGGATTTAACTGCTATTTCTGTCAATTTAAGTAATCATGTAGAAGCTTTCTCATTCCCTGCACAGAACACGACAAGGATCCATTCTTTCACTCACTCTTTTTAACATACAGGCACAGGAGTGGCTGTGTGGTAAGTAGCTTGCTTACCAACCACATGGTTCCGGGTTCAGTCCCACTGCGTGGCATCTTGGGTAAGTGTCTTCTACTATAGCCTCGGGCCGACCAAAGCCTTGGGAGTGGATTTGGTAGATGGAAACTGAAAGAAGCCCGTCATATATATGTGTGTGTGTTTGTGTGTCTGTGCTTGTCCCCCAACATCGATTGACAACCGATGATGGTGTGTTTACATCCCCATAACTTAGCGATTCAGCAAAAAGAGACCGGTAGAATAAGTACTAGGCTTACAAAGAATAAGTCCTGAGGTCGATTTGCTCGACTAAAGGTGGTGCTCCAGCATGACCGCAGTCAAATGACTGAAACAAGTAAAAAAGTAAAAGAGTATATACCTACAAAACCTTACTTCTCCACAAAGAATACACACTGCCTCATATTCAGATGACATCACTTTCATCTTTTCCCTGTGCCCTAGACCAAAGGGTTCCCAACTACTGAACCATGGACCAGTAGCAGGCTATTGAACATTTGGTACCAGGTTGCACAGAAAGTATAAATTTTAAAATTTTATTTCTATTCTATTGACAATTGCTGTCTGTAGAGTGTTCTTGCAGTATATATGCATTACATCATCATCGTTTAACGTCCGCTTTCCATGCTAGCATGGGTTGGACGATTTGACTGGGGACTGGTGAACCAGATGGCTACACCAGGCTCCAATCTGATTTGGCAGAGTTTCTACAGCTGGATGCCCTTCCTAACGCCAACCACTCCGAGAGTGTAGTGGGTGCTTTTACGTGCCACCGGCATGAAGGCCAGTCAGGCGGTACTGATTTGTTATATATGTAATAATTAATGTACTTGATAATATTTTAAAATATTATACGCTTTTTTGTGTTTTGTTATGTGTGTCATCTAGGGCTGGATTTAGATCCATAGAAGACCCTAAGCACTTAAAAAATTTTTTTGCCTCCATATATGTGTAATTCACAATATAAGCAATAATAAACCATAATGTGAATTTTTATTTTTCAAAATGAAACAAAATTAACAGTAAAATGAAAAATAATGTTTATTTTTGTATACTTCCACTTTATTTATATTTGAAAAGTTTTCACCTACATTTTTTAATTGCAAAGTCTTTGATCAGATCCTCAAAATTAATCTTATGTAACACATCTGCTTCTACATTTAGTAGAGATAAGACACCCTGAATAGTATTTTAGCAAGCTTGAAATGATTTCTTTTGTGTCGTAAACCATTTACCATTTCTGTGGTCCTGCCGCCCCATCCCTTGCTGCCCTAAGCACAGACTTGTTTTGCTTAATAGTTAATCCAGGGTTGGTGTCATCTCTTGGTCAGTGGTGTAAAAAGGGTTGGGTATTGCTGCTCTAGACAACTGCCCAGTTACTTTAACTCTATATCAATTAAAATCCTTGTACTCAAAACGATTGTGTTCTTTACAAGCAACCTGTAAGAGGTAAAATTGGTTGGCACTGGAAGGGTGCCACACAATTCTTTACATAAATGTTAGAGGAAAAATATCGGAACAAGAAAACATCCGAACATAAAAACAATCCTTTTATTTTGTATGTACAAAATATTTACACCTTGGGACAATCAGTAGCCAGGTCTGGTGTGGAAGCAGCACAGTCGGAGTTAATCAGTCACTGCAAATCTTTCCCCTCCATAGTAAAAGCTCCAGGAAAATGCAACCAACATACACACACCTACAGACACATAAACATACTTACCACAAAGTCGACAAAATACTAGGATTTACATGCAACACTTCTATAACATTCACAGCAGACGCAGACAGAAATCAACAGCAACAACGACAAAAGCAAGCTGATGTATAAACATGCAAAATATGCATTTGGTAAATGCAAAGAAGCAACAATTGTGGTGATCTTTCTGCAACAAACCATAAATTAACTACAAAGAACAATACTGTGTTCTTCACATCATTATAGGTTGCATAAAGACCACACCCATAGCTTTTCTGTATAACAAAATAAATGCTAAAAATCAAAGAACACCTGAACTTATAAGATGTGAAATTTGATGCTGCAACAGACTCCAGTTTTACTATCTCTGCCATTACATGTACGATCAGTTCCCACCCATAAGCAAGAAGGTACGTCTTCTACAGCAGCGATCATCCTCGACACTACATTCTCTCTGTGGCCATGCTGGAGCACCACCTTTTAGTCGAGCAAATTAACCCCAGAACTTATTCTTCATAAGCCTAGTACTTATTCTACCGGTCTCTTTTGCTGAACCGCTAAGTTACGGGGACGTAAACACACCAGCATCGGTTGTCAAGCGATGTTCGGAGGGACAAACACAGACACACAAACACACATATATATATATACATATGCATATATATGACGAGCTTCTTCCAGTTTCCGTCTACCAAATCCACTCACAAGGCTTTGGTCGGCCTGAGGCTATAGTAGAAGACACTTGCCCGTGGTGCCACGCAGTGGGACTGAACCCGGAACCATGTGGTTGGTAAGCAAGCTATTTACCACACAGCCACTCCTGCGCCTGAAAATATTCTTCTTCTTATCCAGTCCAAACAGGCATTAGGCACAAAAGTAGCAGGGTCTACAATAGCCCCCATACACTGTACTGGGATGCATACCAGAGATGTTGCAGAGGTGTGCAAAGAAATGTAGCTGTCATGTCTTGACTGAGTTTGCTGTGGCTGACACTACCACCAGCATCTGCAAACATACAAAACTAGACTGGACAATGAAGAAGGTACACCATAGACCACATATCATACTGTACCCCATACAATTACCTACTTTTTGTCAGAAGGTGAACTATAGTCTTCTACTACACAGAGGTGTGGCATGTATGAAGCAGTATATCTGTAGGCTGCGCTAGTCATTTGGCTGACTGCCTACATGCTATGGGGTATACTTAATCAGAGCTCACATGAGGTTACACTACATCAACAGTCTATGTCAACAAAATAACCCCTTTTTTTTAGTAAAATGTTAAGTTTGTTTTAATGATCTTTTCTAATATTTGTAGTTCAAAAGAAAATAAAAGAGAGTGACAAGGCAGATACACCTAGGAATATCCAACTCTTTATTATTGTTTAATAACAAATATAAAATGGTTTCAAATTTAGGCCTGAGGCCAACAGTTTATTAGAGGAGGGGGTAAGTTCAATTACATTGCTTCCAATATTCAACTGGTACTTATTTTATCAACCCTCCAAAAAATGTAAAGCAAAGTTGACCTCAGCTGCTTTTGAGCTCACAATGTAAAGCTGGAAGGAATGGTGCTAAGCATTTCATCAGGTATGCTAATGTTTCTGCCAGCTTGTTGTCTTATCACAACATATGTAAGATAGAAATGAAATAACATGCATTTAAGAAATGAATTTGTACAATGACTCTGGCAAATACTACGAAGTCTAGTCTTCACTGAGAAGGTCAGAATAAGACTGAAACATTTCCAGAGTTGTCTCCTATATTGACAAGAAAGCTTAACAAATAATATTGGTCATTGAGTAAAATTATTTTTTTTAAAACAATATGTCATTTTTATTTTCTTCACCATTTGTTTCTATTTAACCTTTTTTTTTTATGCTTCATGCTTTACATATGTTAGTACTAACTTTATGAAAATTAAATATTTTTTAAAACCAAATCACTTTATATATTCTGTGATATTTTTACACTGAATTATTGCTACTGAAAATCAAACTAACACTTAGTATTAAAATCAAACTGTATATGAAGTTACATATATATATATATAGTTCACTTTGGGGAAGAAGAACAGCACGCATTATCTTTGGTAGAGTTTTTGAGACTAGTGAAAGAAAGAAAAGACTTATTCTCACACACAGGAGATATGGTCCAAATTCTTGCAGAAGAATGAACTCTGTTAAAGGCACTGAAGAGTCAGATGATAATGTTTAAACTGGTTGACGGATTAGGCCTGCTGTAAAATCGTAACTATTCTGTCTGTCTGTCTGTCTGTCTGTCTGTCTGTCTGTCTCTCTCTCTGAAGTTGAGCAAAACAGGAAAGAAATAGATATACCTTAGTCCCAATGTTGCTTTTCTAATTGCATTGAGTCTGATTCAGTTAGAGTGGATTTTTCTTTATCCTTCTTGGTTGAATAACAATACCACCTCATATACAAACAGTGATTTGTGTTTGTTTGAAAGGTGTGTTAGTGTACGCTGTGTCACACTGATGGGGCTGAAAGAAGTGAAATGCTTGTATTTCACACCCATGGTTAGGGAGTTTGTTTAACAAACATGTAGTATTATGTTTGGTAACACTGCATGATGTCTTGAGTAAATGTTTTTTCTTATCATAACCTTGAGTCAACCCATTGACTGAAGTATACCTATTCTTGTGTAGTAGATTTCATCTGTTGTTTGGCTTAACACTATCACCTGGTTCTTGAGTGCCTTTAGTGTAGTTCTCTGTTGTAAGCATTCAGACCAAACACCTGATCCATGATGAAGCCATGAATTATCTTATTCTCTGCTCTTTCCTCCATCAGTCTTGGAGTCCATAAACATTGAGCTTGCTCCTCTCACTTGGCAAATAGCCCTTCAGTCATGAATGACTATGGGATTGCATCTGGAAAATTTAACCTCCGAGGCACAAGTCTGGGCAAAGTTGTTTATGGAAGACCAGCAGTCACCCATGCATACAGGCCTCCCCTCTGATGTTATTCAAGGGAAAGAAAAAGGCCAATGCAGCTTGGCACCAGTGATTTCACAGCTCATTTTTACAGCTGAGTGAATTGGCACAACATGAAAAAAAGTGTCTTGCTCAAGAACACAGCACACAGCCTAATCTGGGAATTGAATTCACTACCTCATGATTGCAAGCCTGATGCTCTAACCATCGAGCCATGCACCTTCCTCTGGTTTAGACATGATGTAAAAAAACATTGAGACTTTGAAGGCAATATACATCATTAATATTTTATTATAGCCATTTGCATCTTTTAATAGTATCATTGCCCTTAAAAAAAAAATGGGAAAATCACAAATGTTTTTTGTAAGTTCACCAAAATATTAGGTCATAAAATTTTTCTTAAAACATTTGAACTTTGTTTTCCTCATTCATATTACTCTCAAATACATTTATAGGTAGAAACCATTGAAAAGAGCCTAGAAGATAATCCTGCTCAGTAGGTGGCTTATCTGCTGCTAGTACTGGTATGAAAAGAAGGATTCTTGTAATTGGGTAATGTAAAATCTTTTTAAAAGCTTGCCAAAGCTTGTACTGTAGTGTTGCACAGCATGTTCTATTTAAACAAATACAAGTTTGTTTTTTTTATATACAAGCATGTGAATGTTTTTCCTTTCTCAAAATTAGTTAGGTAATTGCCCTCAAGAGTCAACTGTATTTCTCTATATTTTGGTGCCATATATTCCACTTGTAATTTACCCCTTCAAACCTATTAGTATATTTATTTGTTACACTAACTCCTAACTCCGAGAATCTGCTCAAGTTAACACTCATAAAATGTAGCAGAATTGATCTAATTATAGATAAATTACAATTAATTAGCAAAAGCAGTGTAGCTCAAAATTTTTCTTTTTCCTTTTTTCTTCTTCTTTCTTTTTGCTGTCAGATTATACACAATGGCTTTGTTCAGAAAAAATAACAAAAATTATAAAACTAAAAGTAAAGGCAAGCTATTATAGCTTTTGACCTTTCACTTTTCAAAAATCTCTGAAAATATATGAGATTTGATACAGGAAATTTATCTTGTTTAACTACCCAATTACCAAAATTAAAAATAAAGAATTTATATTGTCCTTATCATTTGGAAATTCTTTATATTCTATATATATTTGTTCTCATTTTCCATGGCATTTTTTCTTTGCTTTATGTTCTAAGCAGATTGCAATGAGTAATCAAGTCACCGATATGCCCTTCCATATAATACTACTGTTGTCATATCGATAACAAACTCTGGTGTATAACCAGACACAGAATCATTGGTTTCACTTATACCACATTCCTGTCAATATCAATTAAATCCCTTCAAAGCTTCCTCTTTTTTAAGATACTGTGCAAAAGTGGTGGGCCAGCTTGGCTACAGTCTAATGACTGAAAGAAGTAAAATAATTTCCTCTAGGTCATACAATATTTTTACTTGACTTAAGTCAGTGAGCCAGTGGAATTGTTATCATGTCTGGCACCATGATTAATGACATTTCATCGGTCTCGATGTTCTAGGTTCAAATTCCACCGAGGTCGACTTTACCCATCATCTTTTAAAGGCGGTGAGCTGGCAGAAATGTTAGCATGCCGAGCGAAATGCTTAGCGGTATTTCGTCTGTCTTTATGTTCTGAGTTCAAATTCTGCCGAGGTCGACTTTGCCTTTCATCCTTTCGGGGTCGATAAATTAAGTACCAGTTGTGTACTGGGGCGATCTAATTGACTTGCCTCCTCCCCCCAAAATTTCGGACCTTGTGTCTAGAGTAGAAAAGAATATTTTTAGTTGACTTACCATATTTGATAGAGTGGATAATCAAATGGCTAGTATAGCAGCTGTGTATAAGTACTGCTGCAGGGTAGAAGTTGCACTTCTGATTCGACTATTGATCTATTAGCTTTCAGCTCAGAGTCCAATTCCTGTGAGAAAAGCTAGCTACGGAGACCAGAGTGTGCCCTGGAGAAAGATTTGTCTTGTATCAATTTAATACAATAAAAATTTCAGAGAAGCATCAGACCATGGTTCAGGAAAAAGATTAGCTTTAGCATATTAAAATCACATGAAATGATTTCCTGTTGGATAACTGCAGGTAAACCATTTTGCTTCTTTGCTGAAACATAAAGAAGATATGAAAGGAAGATATCAACCATCTTAACTAATTATTTCTTTCCATACATGCATTTAATGAACTGTTATGCTTACGTTCTATCACCAGCCATTTTTGTCTCATGTACCTTCTAAGGAAAATAGTATATGTATGTGTGTCTTTATGTCTATGTTTGTCCCCCGCCACCACTTGACAACTGGTGTTGGTGTGTTTACGTCCCTCTAACTTAGCAGTTTGGCAAAAGAGACTGATAGAATAGTACTAAGCTTTAAAAAAGTCCTAGGGTTGATTTGTTCGACTAAAACACTTCAAGGTGGTGCCCCAACATGGCCTCAGTCTAATGACGGAAACAATTAAAGGATAAAAGATAAATATCAAAACAGACAGGTCAATTTAATAGTCTCAGGATGACATGTATAACACTATAGCAGACTAAATTACTAGTACTTACTGTATGTTTAACAAAACCAATTTCTAAAGATTCAGTCTACTAGCTGAAAATAGGAACTATGAGGAGGTACAGATTCCTATTGTAAACACTAGCATTGTATGATATATAGTAAAGTTCAAATTCCGCCAAGGTCGACTTTGCCTTTCATCCTTTTGGGGTCGATAAATTAAGTACCAGTTGTGTACTGGGGTTGATCTAATTGACTGGCCCCCTCCCCGCAAAAATTTCGGGCCTTGTGCCTAGAGTAGAAAAGATATATATTAAGTATTTCATTATCTTTCAGAGTTGAGTCTATAAAGCATCTTATGGGCTGGTAAAAGACAACAGAAAACCATTTAAGTAAATCTTTTCTTGAATCATAATTCGAAGATGATCCAATGAATTACTGTCTAAGTTTTATAAGTTTGACTCAACATTTTAAACATTTTGATATGGATTTTTTCAAGAGCAAAAATATCTGGATGTTGAAGTATTTATCTCCCCAGTGCAAATTGCCTTATAGCATATTTAGTTGTAACTAGAACATTTGTATAAGTTGAAGTAGGTATGTACAACAACAACAACAACAACAATAATAATAATCTTTTCCACTATAAAAGCACAAAACCTGAAATTTTGCAGGTGGGTGGGTGGGGGTTAGTCAATTACATTGACTCCAGTGCTCAGCTGGTACTTATTTCATTGACCTCGAAAAGATGAATGGCAAAATTGACCTCAGTGGAATTTGAACTCAGAATGTTAAGACAAACGAAAAGCTACTAAGAATTTTGTCCAGTGTGCTAATGATTCTGTCAGCTTGTAACCTTAATAACAACAACAACAATGATAATATTAGTAATAATAATAATAATGATAGCATATGCCAGATGGGTCATTACAGTCAGAGTAAGTTCTTGTTTGGTGTTACTGCTCTACTTGGCATGGTTAAGTGACCACGCTTCCCTTGTCCATTTTCATTTGGCATGAATGGATACCGTCCCTAACACCATCCACTCTGCAGATTCTACTGGGTGCGTTTTTATCGTGACATTTGCATCAGAGTGGTCTTTGTGTTTATACCAACCACTTTGGATGAGTACTAGATGTATTTTCTCATGATACCAACACTAGATAGGTTGCCACATCTTTGCAAAGACAAGACTAAAGGTACTCTTGACATTATGATGTGTCTTATACAAAATCTGCCTCGACAAATTTTGTCTTACCCATGCAAAAATGGAAAAGTGGAAGTTAAATGATGATAATGATGATGCATAATATTGTACCCACTTGGGTACAATATTATACATCTGTTTAGTGATTACATCAATACTTTGGCAAGGGTGGTAAACTGTGTGTTTTGCTGAGGAGGTCTAATAAGACCAAAACATGCATGGAGTAGTCTCCTGTACTTGCTAAAATGATTAAAATAATATTAGACATTGAGCTGTTGCAATAATTATCTAAGATATCAGTTATTTCACACTCACTACATTAAGTATACTAATGCTAATTTAACTGTTAAAAAATGTAGTTTAGTTAAATGCTGCTATGCTTGATGATTCCTAAGAACTCACGTTTTACATACAAGCAGACTTTTATATTTACAAGATAATAAATCAAATTAATATCATTCAGTAGTAATAAATAGCAATTTTCAGACATGTCAAACATCAATTTTATTTAAGAATATATATAATTGGCGAGATATCTCGTTACTGACAGGTGTTATTTTTATCTATGAAATTATTTTCTTTACTTCATTTTTGGTACTGAATAGCTTTAAAAAAAAACAAGCAAACAAACTAAAAACAATCTCCCCACCCCCAAAAAAACTATAATTGCAGAAAACTGTTAACTAAATAAATTGATTGTAATATGTTTAGAGTTGTGTTTTTAATTTGATAACTATATTTGCTTGTACTGAGTATGTGTGCAATCCTGAATGGTGAAGCATAATAACTGATTATAGCTTGAAGTAACAGAATTATTTGGTATTTTCTTTTGCTTGTTTCAGTCACTGCATTGTGGCCATGCTGGGGCATAGTCTTGAACAAATGGCACCTAATATTTATTTTTAAAGGCTTGTCTGAAGACTGATTCTATCAGTGGATTTGGTAGACGGAAACTGAAAGAAGCCCGTCGTATATATGTATATATATATATATATATGTGTGTGTGTGTTTGTGTGTCTGTGTTTGTCCCCCTAGCATTGCTTGAAAACCGATGCTGGTGTGTTTATGTCCCCATCACTTAGCGGTTTGGCAAAAGAGACCGATAGAATAAGTACTGGGCTTACAAAGAATAAGTCCCGGGGTCGGTTTGCTCAACTATAGGTGGTGCACTAGCATGGCCGCAGTCAAATGACTGAAACAAGTAAAAGAGTAAAAGAATATATATATATATGAGCAAAAGGATATTTGCTGTCTGGCATAGTCACAATATACTGCTTTGGAACCAACTGGATATCATACAAGTTGGTTGAAGCACACATGATGGATATCAAGTTCTTCAACTCACTCACACTAAACATTGGTTGTTAGGGAAATTTATGCTTCATTAGGCTTGCAGATTTTGAGAAATGGAGTATCTGTAGCACTGACATGAAGCAAATTAATGTAGCATTTAGGACTGCCTCAACTGTTTACTGCAACTTTCTTCTGAAATCCAAGGCTGGCCTAGCATTGCACATACATCACCATTGTCATAGATGGCTATAATACTATCAGCGTCACATCATGCAATACAGAACAATAACAATAAATTTACTGTAATGGTGGTGTTTTCTACATGCAGACAAAAACTTGATAAACCATCACACTATTCTTGTTATCCATATTGTTTATCTGTCACCAACCTTCAGCATGATGCTGTTTTTCTAGTTGCACTTTGGTTATTATTGTATAACAACAACAACACCAATAATAGTAATAATAATTTTTATATCTTTTGTACCACCACTGCTGCTGCCACTGCCACTACCATCACCGTATATATATATATATATATATATATAT
>NC_068981.1:176790738-176814708 GCF_001194135.2 Octopus bimaculoides | reverse complement strand
TATATATATATATATATATATATATATATATATATATATATATATATATATGCATGTATGTTTTTTTATCAACAATTGCTAAAAGTTACAGAGCGACTCAATGGACGAGTGTTTCAGGCCTTGCCACTTATCAAGTGCCATTGCATGAAACTCTCGACACTTGAGTCACTTTGAAGCTTCTGCCAAATATTAATAAAACCACATATATATATATATGTACATATATACTCATGTTTTGAGTTCTATTCTTCTTGTTTGCATTACCAAACATCCATAAATACATACATGCATATATGCTTTTGTGTGTGTGTGTGTGTGTGTGTGTGTGTATGTGTGTGCTCAGAAACATTGCAACTAACATGAAATGCAGCAAAACAAAGGTGAAATATATTAGGAGTACACATTAAGTATAAACCTGAGCCAATGAGGGAGCTTCTACATGGTTGCTAGGTCTACTTGAAATAGCAGTCAAATCTACAAATCACACTTCGAATTTTATTTATATATGCAGTGCGTGAGAAGACCTGGCAAGCCAAGTGAGACCATAATCTGAGGCCTCTGTCAGGGGTATAGCCAGCCAACTTATGCGTACCTCTCCTTCATTGGACACTAAACTCTCTTTGCGAAGACCTGTTGAGGCAAATGAAATCAATCCAAATTCGACGACTGGCACCCATGCCAACCTCTCCTTCATTGGACACTAAACTCGGCTTGCAAAGACCTGTTGGGGCACTACCAGTGGAGAGCTAAGAGCACCGTCTGTGCGTGATCATTGCCAGAGCAACTGTCTGGCTTCCATGCCAGTGGCACGTAAATAGTACCATTTGAGCATAATCGTTTTAGCTGATGAATGGGCAAAACTTCCTTTGGAAACAATTCCAACTTTGTACGAGTCCATACCTTGTAGAATTCAAGCTGTAATTACTGCCAAAGGTGGTCCTACCCCATATTAAAATAAATTTGTTTGAAATTTTAAGGTGTTTCCATTATTTTATCCAACCCCTGTATATATATATGCTAAACCACTAAGTCTTAGACAAACATACATATACATACATACATACACACACACACACATATATATATATATATATATATATATATATATATATATATATATATGACAAGCTTCTTACAGTTTCCATCTATCAACTCCACTCTCAAGGCTTTAGTTGGCCTAAGATTAAAATAGAAGACACTTGCCCAAGGTGCCACACAGTGGGGCTGAACCTGGAACAATGCAGTTGGGAAGTAAACTTCTTATCGCACATCCACGCTTGCACATATACTTAAACTTCAATCTAACATAGGACTGTAAACCTAAAATGCCCTGCATTATTATACTATCTTTTGGTATTATCCAAGAATTTGGGTTTGATATCCTCCTAGCTCTCTTGCAATTTCTATATTTATTCCTATTAAATATATGCTCTTTCATACACCTACATTAGTGTGTGAGTAGTTTTATTTGCAAAATAACTTCGCAACACATAACATTGGTTTCAAATTTTGTCACAAGACCAGCAATTTTGAGGTAGCAAGTAAGTCGATTACATCAATCTCAGTATTCAACTGGTACTTATTTTATCGACCCTGAAAGGATGAAAAGCAAAGTTGACCTTGTTGGCATTTGAACTCAGAATGTAAAGATGGATGAAATGTTGCTAAGCCTTTTGCCTGGTATATTAACGGTTCTGCCAGTTCGCTGCCCTCCAAACACACAACATTGTTATACATTTACATTTTCCACAAGATATTAGGGTAGATTCTTGCTTTCAGTTAGTTTTAAAGGAATGTATAATTCAAGTGAAAAGATTTGTGCTGCAACAGAAAATAATGTATTTCAACTTTAAAATGTTTATGTGAATGCACATGTGTGAATAGTTAAAATGATAGCTATTGTATGGAAATATGTGTATATATATTTTTCTTGTCATATTTAGTTGAATATCAGAGGAATACATAAGCTACAAGAATACAATAGGGATTTTACTTGTCTTCAAAAGGACAGCCGAGACTTACTTGTGGTAACCTGCTGTTTGTTGCTGCCTGCTGGTAAAAGACTTTATGAAATCTTGCACCTGCATAAATAGAGTTTCTTTTCTCTTCACTTGCATTAGGGTTATGTTAAAAGAATGAGTAAACAAGAACAAGATTTTGTCACATGGAATGGCAATGAAACAGCAAGGAAAAAAAAAATACGCCAAAACTTGAAACAAAACTAGTACCATCAAAGTTACATGTTGTTTACCTGTTGTTGCTGACAACAGAGGAAGTGGGGTTAGAGAAGGTGATGGTGGCGAAGGAATGATTTAGATAGGGAAAGTAAAGGATAAAGGTTAGAGAGAAGAAAAGAAAATGAAGAATGAAAGGGTGAAAAAAATGTAGGAATGTTAAAGCCAAGTAGAATGAAGGTTGAATATGGAAGTGGTGTGGGAGGTGAAGAAAGAATAAGATAAAACAGCTGCTACTATCAATATGCAGTTGGCAAATAATGATTTTATTCCTGTGCAAAAGAACAATGGTTTGGTCAACTTTGAAGTAAACTGTAGCAATGAAGACAGTGATATTTCGTGTTCTTGTAACACATTCAAATACAAAATTAGTGACATTTCAAGTGGACTTAAAATTCTTAAAATCACAGAACGCAACATGTCTTTCCATTGAATTTTCTTTTTCTGTTTTGCTCAGCTTTTCTTAGATATTCTAGATTTTGTTTTAATTATGTTTATGTATTTTTTTTTCATGTGACATTAACTAAGAGGCCCTATTTCATCACAGACTGAAAAAATGAAAGTTAAAGCCAAACATGTAAAGGCTGCTTTTTCCTGCCCTTTTAAGTCCTAATTAGACTCATTGGTAAAAACACTTTTAGAAATCTGTTTATTGAACTGTTCAACTTTCTGTTTGTCATTGGTTTCTGCCATACTGGTCACATAAAAGCACTAATATTACGTTATTTTTTTATTACAGTTTTTCTAAATTATATCTATCAACTATTTGCGTGTGAGTGTGTGTGTATGTTTGTGTGATTTTCTTTTATAAATTAAGATCGAATTAAAAGAAAAACTTGAAGATGAAACAAAATCTGGATGACTTGACTAAACCCCACTAAAAAAAAAAAAACAAAAAAAAAACAAACCTCACAAAAAACATTACAGTTAAACTGTTAGAATGTTTATCATTTTTGATTAAATAATGTGAGCATACCAATTAATAAATGGTTTCTAATTTAGTCACAAGGCCAATAGTTATGTGAGGATTAGTCAATATCATTGATACTAGAACTTGAATGGTATTTTATTTTTATTTACCTAAAATGGAGGAAAGGCAAAGTTAATGTCAGCCAACAATCTGATATAAATAACACAAGGTATTTTTTTACCAATCTCTAATGATTCTGCCGACTTGATGCATTATATTAATTAATAAACAAAATACACTGAGTCTTATCCACCTCTGTGATCTATAGGTATGACATATATTTACAAAAATATCAAGATCAAGGAATTAAAAAATTGAAGTAAATTCTTATTCATATGAATAGAATCTAGAGGGAAATGAAGTGGAAATCAGTATTTGCCAGGTACTTTACCTATGAAAATAAACATTTTTATGAAATTTCATACTTGTGGTGTATTATATATACTGTGGAGGTGCATGGCTTAGTGGTTAGGGTGTCAGCATCATGATCGTAAGATTGTGGTTTCAATTCCTGGACCGGGCGACGCGTTGTGTTCTTGAGCAAAACACTTCATTTCACGTTGCTCCAGTCCACTCAGCTGGCAAAAATGAGTAACACTGTGATGGACTGGCATCCCGTCCAGCTGAGGAACACATACGCCACTGAAACTGGGAAACCGGGCCCATGAGCCTGGCTAGGCTTTAAAAGAGCGCATTTATTATTTTTATTATATATACTAAAGAAGAGTATAGTTGTTCAAGCCATTCCCTCACTTGAGGCAATCTTAAAGCATGGGTACACTGAGCTGTTGCCTAGGGGCCCAATTCTGACCTATGCATATTGTGGCTTGCTGTCAATAAATAAATAAATGCTATAAGGCCCAGTGCATTGATTTTTCAGTGCTGTTGAGGCAGCTCTGCCTTCACACCTCTGCATATTTCTATAAACTTAGAGGTGAAGTTGACTGACAAAATTAAAACACTGAGTATAGAGAAATGAAATTAAATGCTGCCAGTGACTTTTCCTGGTGCACTGTTTCTGCCACTCACTGCACTTTATTACAGTAGTAATAAAGAAATGCGAAGGCATTACTAGTAGGGTTTGCAATGGTAACATGGAAGGGAAAGAAATAGTTAAGATAAATTACTAAACCTAAATTACTTTTAAGATAAATTACTAGATCTGAGTCACTTTTAAGATAAGTCACTTGTGGTATACTAAATCGTTTTTTTAAATTTTATATTTGAAATTAAATTGAATTATATATGTATTTTAATCTCATGGCTTGGGAAAAATCTATTGCTCATTCTTCATTGAGATCCTCAAAAATTAGAAGAATTTGAAGAGTAAAACTACTTTGGTTTATCATCATCATCATCATTTAACGTCCACTTTCCATGCTAGCATGGGTTGGACGATTTGACTGAGGACTGGTGAAACCAGATGGTTATACCAGGCTCCAATCTGATTTGGCAGAGTTTCTACAGCTGGATGCCCTTCCTAACGCCAACCACTCAGAGAGTGTAGTGGGTGCTTTTATGTGCCACTGGCACGAGGGCCAGTCAGGAGGTAAAAAGAAAAGGAATAGGGAATTCTACAAGGAAGGGATTCATGTATTTAGATTGCTGGAAAGTTCTTTAATCAGTCATATAGCTTTGCTCTATGCAATAGATGTTATTGTTTTGCACCAGGTTAAACACAGGCTAAGCAGATATAGGATCAAAGGCATTCCAGAAATGACCATCACACTTTTTAGGGTGTAAAGAAAAAAAAATACCCAGTACACAGAGTAAAGGGGTTGGCAGAAGGAAGGGTATCCAACTGTAGAAACCATGCAAAATCTAACACTGGAATTCAGTGCTGGCCTACAGCTTGCCAGGTCCTGTCAAATTGTCCAACCTATGCCAACGCAGAAAATGGATGCTAAATGATAATGATGAGGATGATGGGGAGTCATTTGAGGGAAATTATGTTGCTATTATAGCAGCTACAAAGAGGTTCTTCCATCCCAGTATTCTATATTGTCAAGAGTCAGCAGCTGCTTATCTCTAAATATATTTTTCGACTTTAAAGAGAACAATGTTTGGAAATATAAATATGGCATTTTGGATATTATGAATCACGACATATTTCGGCCTAGATAAACCGAGATAATGGTCTGTATGCCTCAAATTTTGTTAACTACAATTCCTTTCATCATAATTTTCTAGGGCTGGAGGCTTATGAGGTCTCATGACATCAACCAACCAAGGTTTCAAGGGACATTTGTTATCCAAGTGAGAGTGATAGTGAAAGAGAAACAATGTGTGTGTGTGTATGTGTGTGTGTGTGTGTGTGTGTGTGCGAGAGAGAGAGAGTTGGTGGGGATAGATACTCAAGGTTTTCTACTAAATTAACATTAATATTTATTTCAATTATCTAAAAATGCTGTAAATTGATACAGGAGTAGTAAGTAGGTTTTGAAAGATCAAGTTTCTTTAGAGGTGGTATGGTTGCATGCTGCCATGATCGTGTGTAACACTCATAAAGGAGAATGTCGAAAAATAAAGTGTGGTTAAGATAGGAAATAATTCCAGTTGTTGGCATGCCAACTGAATGAGGATTTGTTAGTGTTTAAGGGACAACAAATTTTAATGAAGTTGGTGATGGAGAAACTTTAGAAGCATAGAAAAAAAAAAAGGAGTTGTTGGAGGGAGGGAACTGTTTGAATTATGAGTTATGTCTGAGGTAAAAGCATATGACACAGCTGTTGGTCTTGAGAGCAATGAGGCTGCAAACAGAGTGGTAAGCACTACAAAGAAGAGGAGATATCATTCACTTCTTGATGATGTTTGATAACTGAAAGGAAATTTTAAACTTAGAATTAGCTGCAAGAGCCATCAACAAAACCCCATAGTGAGTAACAGCACTGATACTGGGATACTGAAATAGGGTATCTTTTATTTGGTGTTAATTTATGATTTCAATTTTCATAACAACAATGGTGGCAATGATTTATAGCTTAATAGACGCAGGCTGGGAACTATAAGCAACATCTGCTGTGTGAACAGTAGTACACTGGCAGTATTGTTTCCTCGAAATGTCATGATACCTTTTGTACACTCATTAGCAGTATTATTATCATCAATTTTTTTCCCATGCTTGCATGGGTTGTATGAGTGCACTGTATTGATTCTTTACCAAGCTATTTCTGTTATTTGTTGATTGTTCTATAGTGCCTTGCATATCCTAATTGATACCCAACTATCTTGGTCTATATTTTCCTTTGTCTAATCTCTTGCTGCCATCAACAACCAGCTCATGACACTATTGAGTATGCATCATTTGTTTTCCATCATGTGTCCAAACTGGCACAAGTGCATCTTCCCCATGCACTGTCTAACTACTACAAGCACCCACATGAATTTGGTATCTCACTGTTGTGATCCATTCATTCACAGTTAACTTCCTCCAATACCCAGCAGACTATAACACATCAAAGAATGGATTATTAAAACTGGAAATTTTTGTTCTTTGTTAATTAGTTTTTATAGAAACAATAGCAACAGAAATGAGGTGTCCCTACTTTTTAGGCAAACTAAAACTAAATTCATAGTTTTGTGCGCACAAATGGAAATACACTCAAGCTATAGCTTCTGTTGGTAAAACAGCAACTTTTACACACACACACACATGTGCATGCATACACACATGCACACAGACATATACACACGTGTATGCATACACACACACAGACATATACACACGTGTATGCATACACACACATGCCCACACACATGCACACACGCACACACACACACACACACACACACACACACACACACACACACACACACACACACACACACACACACACACACACACACATTTGGTTTGACTTGATCTCAGGGTCTTTGTTTTTATTTTACAGCACTTTTGCCTTACTAAACTGTGACACAATATGGACCAATCTAATTCTTCTTCCAGAGATATATTATGTAATTCAGCTTCAAAAGATGAAATTAAGCTATATTCTCCACCCCCAACGGCTCCTCCACTCTCCAGTACTATTCAAACTTGTTTTTTCTCCTTCCTAACTTATGGAAAGCTGACAGTGGAATGGTTAGAAACCTGTACTTCTGTGCCTCCATCCACACAAAGTGGATTGCACCAGCTTATAATCAGTAACTACACATTTTCAAAAGAACTGAGTTAATTTTAATTAAAGAATATTAGAAAGACAAAACGAGGAAAAATATAATTAAACAGAATTTCTAATTTAAAAAAAAAACAAAAAGACAGTATCTGATGTAGCAAGCAGTCAACTTCAATAAAAATTAAACAAAGAGTTAAAAAAAAAAAAAAAAAAAGAGACAAAATAAAAATTAAGAAATTAAGTGTAATTTAAACAAGAAACATTTTATTGTATATATTTTTTCTGCTTTAATTAAAATTACACAACCCTATTTCTAATTACAAATATTTTTTTCTTTGTAGCTTAAACTTCAGAGTCAGGACAGTTGTTGAATGAGAAGGTTGTGCTTCTTAGTTTATGTATAAATAGAGAGCTATTTCCAGTGCAGTGCATTAAACTATAAGAATAGAGAATTATTAAGTGGATTATTTTCAGAAGTACATACACTGTTTAGAGCATGGTCTTATATGTTACATGAAGGGTAGGGGCAGGCCTGACATGCTACTTGGTCATCATCTTCACTCTGTTGCAAGCACTCAGGCCAGGCTACAAGTCAAGGGATAACACAGTCTATTTATTCTTTCTTTTATTTATGTATTTATTTATTTATTTATTTACTCTTTTACTTGTTTCAGTCATTTGACTGTGGCCATGCTGCAGTACCACCTTTAGTCGACCAAATCGACCTTAGGACTTATTCTTTGTAAGCCTAGTACTTATTCTTTTGGTCTCTTCTGCTAAACCGCTATGTTACGGGGATGTAAACACACCACCATCGGTTGTCAAGCGATGTTAGGGGGACAAACACAGACACACAAACATATGCACACACATACATATATATATATATACATATACATATATACGACAGGCTTCTTTCAGTTTCCGTCTACCAAATCCACTCACAAGGCTTTGGTCGGCCCAAGGCTGTAGTAGAAGACACTTGCCCAAGGTGCCTCGCAGTGGGACTGAACCCGGAACTATGTGGTTGGTAAGCAAGCTACTTACCACATAGCCACTCCTACGCCTATTTATTTATTTATTTATTTTGTTTCAGTGACTGGACTGTGACCATGCTGGGGCACCACCTAGAAGGGTTTAGTTGAACGAATCGGCCCCAGTGCTGACTTTTTTTTAAAGCCTAGCACTTATTCTATTACTCTCTTTTGCTGAAAGGCTAAGTTACGGGAAGATCACCTCCTCCAATGCCCCCTACCTTCTCAAAGATTCCTTGTCTTGTAAAATTACTTGGTGACCCTGCCAGTGGCGGTGTCACTTAAAATGGATCCAGTCCACACTCAGCCCATTTTGCAAAGAGTATTCAGTATTTTGAAAAGGGTATTCAGACGTAAAATCCATGCAAAAAAAAGACACAAATGTCTGGTGTAGTATTCTATCTGGCCAGCTCCTGTCAAACAGTCCAACCCATGCCAGCATGGAAGAAGGATATTAAACAATAATGATGATGATGAAATGAGGATGATGCAAACAAACCAACACCAGTTATCAAGTGGTAATGGTGGAGACAAACACAAAAACACACATATACACACACATGCACCACATGCGATGAGCTTCTTTCAGTTTCTGCCTACAGAATCCATTCACAAGGCTTTGGTCAGCCCGGAGTCATAGCAGAAGATACTTGCTCAAGGTGCCATGCAGTGGGGCTGAAACCAGAACCATGTAGTTGAGAAGTTAACTTCTTATGACATAACTCCAAACTGCACTTTGCATGTTGCAGCTGTTTCTCAGAGGCTATAAATAGAAAAGGTTTCTAAGTAGAGGCCTACTGCCAGATGCCAGACAGAACAGTGGGAACTGAATTTCTGCTGCAACACCTCAGGGAGCTGTCTTAAAAAATAGCCGCATAATCTTGTATTGTTTTCTACATCACCAAGCACAGGAGTTAGAAATAATCACTGGCAAACATTGAAATCTAGATGGGCTATATACATGCAGTTGTGTAGTAGCAGTACAGGTGAAAAACATTGCATAGAATACCTGGATAAACTTATCCACATCCACAAATGGGATGTGGGTTAGGTTTTTGTGACCACTGAATTTCCTGTAAGATTACCATTTAAAATGCAGAAGATGCTTTTCTTCGTGCACACAACACCAAAGTTATCACTCTTAAATTCTAGCTCATCCTTTTGGTCCCTTGCTAATTTTGTAGAATTCCTTTTCATTCAAGATGGCTTTGTTTGAAGTATCCACAGAGAAAAATTTCAATGTTTGTTACCCATTTTGTTTCCAACTCCAGTAGGTACACATTCAACAAAATTCTTTTCTCCTTCAGCAACACCATCATGTGCACATACTTGTCAACTGCAAAAGCACCTCTGGTCACTTCACAGTAACAAAACCGACGACTCCTCACACAGTACGCTCCAGAACCAGCCCCTAATCCCACCAAACACTTCAGTCAACCATTCTCATTCTACTTGCTCAGTCCAAGGCTTCATCTATTTACTTTGTATAATCTGATTACTTCCCCAAACTTGGCAACTCAAAATTTTATCCAATTCCTCTTTTTTTTTCTAATTAAAATCATTTCTACACTACTTATCCAAAAAGAATTCTTATTTCTTTTTTGTCCTGTTTCAAATCTAACATTAATAAGTTTACACAATACTCGTTTCCAAACCATCTTGAAGTCCTGATATCAGTCCACAAATTATTAGTGTGTTCATTTCAATTAGCATTAATTTTTTAACTGATAGCTTTTATCACTTCATCCTTTCATGTCTAGTTTTCTTAACACATTCATATACCAGCTTAAGAGCTCACTCTTTCCTTTAACCCCTACTCCTAAATATCTTATATTTTTAACTAAATTAAAATTACCACAATATTTATGCTATTAAAGCATCAAATTCCAGAAAAGATATGAATTTCATTATGTTCTCTATCATTAGTCAGTGAAGAGTAAACATAATATTTAAGACTAAATGCATAAGGTTTTAGTGGGAGAGAAGTAATAACTCTGTAGAAGTGGCTTAACATATTGCCCATACAACCTTATCCTCTAACCCAGTGATAATTTCCATTGGAAGCTAAGTTTTATCTGTGGTGACTAGATAATGTAGACACTTATGGAAAATAAATCTAGACTAGATCAATGGAAAAAAGTAACCAAACCATTGATGAATATGGAGGACTTCCCACACCAGAATGTTATGAAAGAAAATAAAAGAATTCCTTTCCTATATACTTATCAGTTACTGATAATTTGTTGGTTAAAATTTTAATATTCTGCTCCTATACCAAGACAAAAAAAAAAAAAAATTCATTTAAAATAACACTTTACAAAAATCAAATATTTTAAAAATAATTTTGTTTTGGACATCAATCACAATTTCCTTTTTCTTTTCTTTGCAAGATATTGACAAAGATTGTGTATTGATTTCTTTTGTTTTGCTTTTCTTATAATCTAAATATTGCAAATAATTTTTAAGCAGGGCATATATGGAAAGAATATTCAGGAAACAGAAAACAAAACATAATAAAACAAAGAAACAGCATGAATGAATAAATGTGTAACAGTTTAGATGTACTTTAACTTTCTATAGAATTATTGCTGTAATATATGCATTGGTTAGCTAATCTCATGTGGAGATTACTGTATATCATGTTCAAGAAAGCAAATACATTGTGGTAACCAATATTGGAATCTGCTGAATATTTTTTATTTATTATTTATACCATATAGTCTGTATAGCAAATCTCTCTCACTCTTTCTCTGTCTTTTGAAATTTCTCAGGTAGTGAAAAGTATTCATGAATTCTTTATGGTCTTGTAGATTTAACTCCAATACATTCAGATGTGAGTTAATATTTTAGAAGTTGAGATAAGAGTAATTGGTTAGTTAGCACAATACTACCAATATCTTTGTTAAAAATTTAAATCAATATGAGAGAATAAAATCAAAATTGAATTCAAAAGATTATTGATTAATAGAGGTGTGTTGAAGAGTTTCTTCAGAGACATCTTATGACTGAATAAAAATGAGACTGATAAAATAAGTAGACTACTGAAACACATAGCTTTTAGATTTTAGATGGAATGGTAGTGAATGTTAATCATTTTAACATGTTCTATACCTCATCAATTAGGTTATAGGATGACTTTCAGATATTAAGTTAAAGATATATTTATGATTTGTAGTTATTGCCATTGTTCTTTTTATGAAAGATTTCATGTAAATAAAATTATTCTGCATATAATAAAATTCCATCTGTGAGCATGGAAAATTGAATGTTAAAACTATGATGATAATGATACATACAAGATGCTTTCTTAACAGTTAGAGTTGTGTTGCATTCATTGTCATATAAATGGAGGTTTGGTAATTATTGATATAATATGCAGTCTATCAAATGTTGTTATTTATCAATAACTATGTAACAACCCTAATAATACACCAAAATATATTGCTTATATACCTTTTAGGTAGCTATTTCTGTGACTAAATTTGCAAATATTTTCATTAGTGAAACTGATTGGTTAGAAAAAAAAAAAAAAAAAAACGCAACACCCACTTTATCATAAAGCTATAGTTTATTCAGAGGTTAATAGCATGGAGGAGCAAAGCAAAGATATCATGTCTTCTTCTTTTTAATCTTGGATAAAAATAATTTTTAAACAAAAGAAAGTCAACTCTGATATTGAAGAAAAATAGCGAGAAAAAAAAAAAATTCAATTAAGCTACATTATTACTATTGTCCATTAGAACAAATTAAATATTGAAATATAATAAAATTTACACTCATTACCAGAAACAAAAACAAAAAAAAATCAAACTATAAAAAAGAACAATGTTTTGATTATTTCTATCAATAGATAGAGTGCCACTATAATTATTGCTATTGATTCTATAAAGATGAAGTATTTTGCAACAATAAGATGTTAAAACAGCAATATCTTAAATTTGTTGCATTACCACCAAACCTTTGTAAAAATAAACTTTTAAATCACACAAACTTAAGAAATAGTTAAGAAACAATCGACTTGTTCTAAAAATCAATGAAAATTCTATTTAAAATGTCTGCCCAACCCTATTCCTGCAGTTTTATCTGTCTTACTATGAGAAATATTGTTTTCACATATAAAAGTGCACCTGATTTTTACAATCAATATAATATAAAACTACTAACAGATTACAAAATATTTTAAATGGATAAAGTTTCATTCATAAACATGTTAGAGACAAAATGATCAAGTTTCTGAGAGAAACCCAAAAATAGCAGGAAAAAAAACTATGTATGTTCACACAAACAAGATTATAATTTTGTGCTGTCATGTCAATATAAACGACTTGTTTCTCATATTAAGTTACTTAGAAAGTTAAATAACAAAACCCTTTAGTATGTTATAGAAAACAATAGTTTAAAATAAAGGAAAATATCAATAATTGTATTCCCTCCACACTGAGGTCATGAGAATTTGCTGATTAGATTTCCATAAGAACCTTATGTTTGCTTCTCTAATTATGCATAATTCTTGTGCATCTCAAAGATTTGTAATATGTTTATTAAAGCTGTAGGCTTTCTGTTACACTCCTTTATAAATATTCACACGTCTCTATATGCATAGCATATACATATAAACCAGTGCAAATATAATTATATACATATGAGAAATACAAGTAGGTGTTCTGCCCAAACAAAGCTAAGAAATTGCTTATCAAAGATAAAACATACACGAGGTATCTAAGCACGGAATACAGGATATGTAAGAGAAAAATATAATGTATGCATCTAGTATTAATGAAGTTCATACTTTTATTGTTCTAAAAGATACAATTAAGTAACCTGAACATTGTTTTTGACTGGCGCCTGATTGTAAAGAACTCTGACCCTCTAGCTAAAAGGTTTATGGTTCATATTTTACCAGCTACACAGGACTATACCTGTGGTAAAGTCACTTAACAATATTCAGTGACCCAACCTTATTAGATGTATATAGATAGTATGGAGAGGAACAACATATTGCTGTAGTCAGTGGTGGAATTTACAAATAGCTGAGTTCCTATTCAGAAAAGAAGACACAAGGTGGTATCGAAAGGTTCCTGGACTAGTTCTGTAACACACCAACAGATGGCAGCACATGGTCGTGTGCACAAGGAAAGCTAACAGTGACCTTCATGAGGCAGTGTGTTGAGTGACATTGCTGTGTTTACTTTGCAAGTTGTGAAATCTGTGTTTTTGGGATCATGTGTATGTTGTAGTCTGTGATTTTGTCATGGACAGCAACAAAGAGCCAATGCGAAATTTTGTGTTAAACTTGGGAAGTCTGCTACAGAGACATTGAGCATGCTTTGGCAAGCTTATGGTGATGAGGTAATGGGTTGTATGTAATGTTTTGAGTGGCACAAGCACTTCAAAAGCAGATAAATGTCCCTGGAAGATGATGAGTGATTTAGAAGACCTATGATGAGTGCCATCCCCAGAAATGTGGTATTGTGTGCATTGAGAATTCATCCCTTGTCCATCAATCGAGAGAGTTCTGCTGCAACAAATGAAGGAGGACATTCAGTGAAAATGACCGGATCTGTGGAGCATAAAGAATTGGATTCTTCCCTGAACTCTTCTCACTCGTAAGTTTCTTGCCAAAAACAACATGGTATGGTTTTTGCACCCGCCTTATTCTCCAGTTTTAGCTTCTGCAAACTTCCATCTCTTCCCCAAGATGAAAATGCAGCCCAAGGGTTGCTGTTTAAAACCATTGTCAAGATCCAGAGTGAATTGCAGAGGGTCCTCAACTCGCTTACGGAAAATGGCCTCCAGGCCGGATTCTAAAAGTGGCAGGAACACTGGGATTGGTGTATTGCTGTGCAAAGTGGCTATTTTGAAGATGATGTTAAAACTTTGGTAAACAAGTTATTTTTCCAGTAAACATAACTAGTCCGGGAACCTTTTGATACAACCTCATATCTCTCAAATGCTTTATACTATGAAAGCTAGCATAAGATCTAACTCATTATATCTACTATTCAAAACCCATTGTAAGGAAAACGACAAACAAAAATTTGTTTTAAAGAATTCTGCTTTATTTGGTTCAGACAACAGCCTTTCTCACTAATCAAATATAAAAGGCACTTCTCCATCATTGTCTCAGTTATTCTGTTCTACTCATGACATCAATGAATTATACTTAAATTAAGGAATATTCTTACAGCTAATTCTGCCTTAATCTTTCTCACTCATTACTCTTTAATCATGTGTCTTGCATGAAGATATGTTGCAATTCTTGCAAACCAACAGCCTTGTCTGCAGGCTCACATATTTGGCCATGAAAACTTAACAACCACGATGATAAGAGGACTGATGACACATAGCAGGAAGTAAATTCACAGTATTGTTAAGCAATGTTTTCTTTATAATAATGCTCTACAGTATGTGAGAAAGACATTGTTTACATGACTTTAATATTGTTATCAATAGAAGAAGTAAATGTAAAATGGAATAAAGAAAAGGTCAGCTTCACTTGTTTGTAAGGGTAGTAATTCTGAATTAAAAAAACATCTGAATAAATAGAGTAGAAAAATTCTATAATGACATTTCATTCTGGATTTTCAATTTTTTTGAAAGAGAATCAGATTTTGATATTTTTGGTATAATCATCATAACTGATTTCACAGCTGTTTTTCTTCCATGCTACCACAGTGTCTAATATAACAATATTGTCCCATATTTCAGTCAATTTCCTTTGTTAAGCTTAACCCTTTCGGCTTACTCCTTACCAAAAATATTCCATATATTCCTAAATCTAATTTAATGGTTTCAAATTTTGGCACAGGGTTGGCAGTTTTTTTTTCGAGGGGAGGGGGAAGTCTATTACATCAACTCCAATACTTGACTGGTTTTTATTTTATCGATGTGAAAGGATGAAAGGCAGATGAAAGGCAAAGTCATCCCTAGAATTGGAACTCAGAACATAAACACAGATGAACTACTGCTAAGCATTTTGTCTGACATGATAATGATTCTGCCAGTTAGCTGCCTTATTCCTAAATCTAATTTGATACTTTCCATTTTCACTAGATACATTCTGCTTCATAAACTTGTCTGTGGTTAAACTACATTAGTGGTTTTTAAACTTTACTTACTTGACTAAACTTAATATTATTGACTGATTAGCTTTATCTTTTTCATTGGCTATAGCCAATGACATATAGTTGACTCTCTAGATCTAGCAACCAAATCTCCTTCAAATCACATTCTATTCTCTTAGAAAAAAGGAAGACATATTGAACAATTGGTAAGGTGAGTTGTCATTGCTGAAGTAATTTTGTCCATGTCCCCTCAATCAGAGCTGACCTGATGCTAAATGACAATAACAACTTTGATAGAGATAATCACTTATAACAGCTCCCTTACCTAAAAAATAAACATTGTAATTATTACTTTTCTTATTAGCGTAACTAGAAAGCAAGAAGTGAAACTGTTAAAGAGGCATCATACAAACAATATATATCAGATTACTGATGTAGTTGTTAGTTGTTTATGACTGTGACAATCCTTCTGGTTCTTTTAAAAGACTTTCACAACCAAAGAAACTTGGCAAAATAGAAAAATTAAAAGAGGATAAAAAAGAAAGAAAGAAAGGAAGAAAGAAAGATAGAACCAAAAGAACAAAAACAGTGTTATGATTTGGCCAGAGACAGTTTCTTTTTGTTTTCGTTTCCATTTTGCAAGAAACTTTTTTTTAAATATAATGTTACTTGGCTTTTCTCTTAATTATGGAAGAGTGAAGTTAGATTAAGTTAGGCAAACAAAATAAATGCTTGGGTTAAAAAAACAAAACCAAATATTACAAAATTATATAAAATACCATACAATAAAAATCAGTAATTAGCACAAGGAATATAAATATATATAACTAAGACATAGGATATAAATGTGTGATAACCTAATGATATCAGCCAGGTCATTGGAAGCAAATCAAAAGATTGGGTTAATATCTAAAATATCTTTTTGCACAGTGATTGTTTTTTTTCTTTTATTAATGCCTTTTTCTTTTCACTTCCATGACAACTAAACTGTGATGTCTTAATTAGAACTCTTAGAAGTTTATTTTCATTTTATTAATGAGTTAGTGCTGTAAATCTAACAATCTTGTAGCACAGCAAGATAATGCCAACCACACTGTAGTTAAAAACAATGTTTAACCACTAATACACTAAGCAGAAAAAAAAAAAATTGTAACTATTTAATAATTTTATCATACATGACTAGAATCTATTCTCTGTGCTGTAAATCTAAAATACAGGATGCTAACTTTTAGAAATTGAAATCAGCCATTCTGAAATCAAGCTTTCAATATTATACGATGTTATGGTGGTGAGCTAGCAGAATTGTTAGCATGCTGGGCAAAATGTTTAGAGGCATTGCATTCTGAGTTCAAATTCCACTAAGGTCGACTTTACCTTTCATCCTTTCAGGGTCGATAAATTAAGTACCAGTTGAACGCTGGGATCGATATAATCAACTTAACTCCTGCCCTGAAATTGTTGGTCTTGTGCCAAAATTTGAAATCAGAATTATACCAGATTGAATATCATGGCAGTTTCTTCATCACGAGAAAGAGTTGCACACCCTCAAGTGGATATATGAACTGACCCTTAAGGCTTCAGGGCTTTTCTTCCTGCCTAAGCTTAATAGTTTTGACCCTTTAACATTCAGATTACTCTATCAAATGTATGCCTTTTTATTCACATTGTTTTGAATTAATCATGTATTATCTTGTAACTATGAGATTTCAAAGATGTGATTGTTTATTTTAGTATCACATTTTAGGGTAGGTGTAAAAGGCCAGATCTAGCTGGTTTGAATACAAAACAGGTAGAAAATTTGGGACAAATATAAACTAATTCAATGCAAAAAAGGTTAAATTGCGAGTCAGTCTATGCCAACTGATCCCACTGTTTAGACTTGGAGGTTTGACTGCAGCGGCTCCATGGGATAAGATGGCTGCAGTTGTAAAACCTATACCATGATAGTAATCATCTTAATGAGATCTGTTTATAAAGAAGTCCATTGGATGACATAAATGGTAGATTGTCAGTAACAGTAATTACCGTATTTTAACGTGTATAAGGAATCCCTAATTTTTGGGGCTTAAAATTTGGAAAAAAGGTTTTGTAAAGGATTATAATACTATCCATGTATAAGAAACTCCCATATTTTTTTAACCTAATTTTTGACAAAAATGGGTTCCATATACATGTTAAAATACAGTGGTTACATTCTGAGTAGAAGTACTGCAAGATTGATTCTACTGTTCATCATTTTACCATTGATGTACTAGGAATTGATTAAAAAAGAAATACATTAGGAAAGGCATCCAGCCATAAAAACCATACAAAAACAGACAGGGAGCCTGAACAGCTCTTCAGCTGATCAGCTCCTGTCAAAGCATCCAATCCATAGCAACAGACATTAAATGATGATGATGATGATGATGGTGACTCCCTTTGTAGTTTTGTGCCTATCTGATAATTTATTATATATAAATAACATCTACATTCTGTTTGTTTAGATTGTCCATTTGTTTTCAATCAACTGCAGCAATTAACATCTTTAATAAAGAAAATTGCTCCTTCCTTTAGTTGCTTACAATAACTAGCTTTAATTACAGAATATATGAATAGTTCAAATGACTGATAAAGTGCTAAAGTAGAAAGTTCAAGCTTTGTCTACAAACTCATAGTTTGCAAGTTAAGACTGGTAAAATATCTACAAAAAGCATCATCAACAGCTATAGGAAGTATAATTCTGGACATGTAATTAAATGTCAGGTGAATACAAGTGAACCAGTCTCATTAAAAGTGTCTATTATAGAACAATCATACTCAATCTGATGATAATTTATCAACTAATTTTCTATTATCTATCCTATTAGACAATCATTTTCATTTCCCAACAATAAAAGCAAAGCTGGCAGTAGATGAATGGAAAATAAATGAATGGGTGGAGAGATATATGGGCAGATGAATAGAAGAATTACAGACTTGGACATACAGATATAGATGTTTAGACAGAATAAAAAGGTTACATGTTTATTTATCCTAAGGTATATTAAATAAAATGAATCACTTGTCCTTTTGTGACCAGGAATATATATTAATTGGTAACCAGCCCTTCAGATTTTTGTAAGAATATCTCTTTTTGACCATTTTGTGAACTGAAGCGATGGAGAATAAAATATTCTATTCAGAAACACAACCAGTCTATAATGATTAAATGTGACAATTTGTATTGAGATTAGTCAAAATTTTTATACACTTTGTTTTTACATTCATAACTACATCAAATATATGTACACTTATTTAAATTATGGCAAAAATAACCCATAAGTTTTTGATTTAAGATAGTTTATCTGATTTGCTTCTATATATAGTTATCTAAATAAATATTTTAAGATTATAAAAAAAAAAGAAGATTCTTTCAATTTTAACAGAACTTCCTGAAAAGATTACTGTAGAGAATTGAAGTAAAACAGAATATTTGAAACCATTCTTGTTGTCAAGAATTTATTTGCATCTTTTGGCTGAGAACAACAATAATAAAAATTAGCAAATGGCAGTAAGATTAAATAACAACATACCTTCATTGACAATTACAATAATAAGAACAAAGGCATAAATAAGAGTAATAATTAAAGGGACAGAAATAGCAACAGCAATTATTATAATAATTAAAACAGTAGGCTATCTAAAGACATACTGACTTTTAATTTTGGCTGGTTTGATTTTATAAAGTTTACAAGTAGGTGACATTGACTGAAGTATCTGCTATTTTCCACTCACTTTACTCACAAATGCTAAGTGGAAGAGACGCTGCCAGTGAAGTGATGCTGATATTTCACAACAGTATGAACACAATAAATAAATAAATAAATAAAACTAGACACAACTCCTAAAACAGTTATATGTATATAAAAGTAACTAAATTTAAATAGGTTAGTTGTATCGCTTACTTAAAATGTAAGTTTCCTTGGTTCCTTTACCAGAGTCAATGTAATAAACAATTTTCCCTGGATTAATACAACAAAAGGCATCGGGATAAACAGATGCATTGTTATCTGTATTGCCTTCACAAATTTTGCTAAATCCAAAATGTTTGTCAGCAAAATTCTTCAAGAGAGCTTCAGCATTTAGCAGACTTCTTTTACTTGTGATACCTTAATAAATCCACCGACCTCTTTACAACGATTTATGCCAAGACAAGCATTGAAGAAGAAATGAAGGTGAAGGCTCTTCTGAGACTGTTTAGGACTAAATTTATTGCAGAGATCCTAAAATGTTAGGACGACCCCTTTTCTGTCCCAGCTATGGCATAAATAATGAAAGGCGATTTCATCTTCTGGAACAGTATCATCTAGTGCATTATTTACATTATTTACATTCGGTGGACATTTGTCTTCATCTTGTTTGTTGTTAACGTTTCAGCTGATATACCCTTCAGCTTTCTTCAGGTGTCTTGGGGAAATTTTGAACCTGCGTTCTCATTCCTAAGGTATTTTTTGATGTTATTATTATTATTACTATTATTACTATTATTATTGTTCAGGTCACTGCCTGGAATCTAACTCGGAATCTTGGGGTTAGTAGCTTGTGCTCTTAACCCCAAGATTCCGAGCTCGATTCCAAGCAGTGACCTGAACAATAATAATAATAATAACATCGAAAAATACCTTAGGAATGAGAATGCAGGTTAGAAATTTCCCCAAGACACCTGATGAAGGCTGGAGGGTATATCAGCCGAAGCATTGTGTTAACAACAAACAAGATGAGGACAAATATCTGTCAAATGTAAATAATGTAAATAATGCACATAATTCCTCATCTCTTAAATGTAGAACTGTAGTATCATCTAGTATTGAATTTGCATATTTTTTATGCTGTATCAAAGTATAAAAGATATGCCAGTATGATAGAGAACTAATTTCAATGATATTAACTTTATATTACTCATAATATATAGTATATAATAACTTAGTATAAGGTGTTATGAGGAACATAATACCACTAAGTTTCTTCTCATTTTATAGATAACTTCAAAATATTGCTAGGCCCATTTATCTAACTCAAACCAGAAAAGAAACAAATAAATTAGATGCATTTATATTTTCTTTTTTTAATTTTGTGATAAAATGTCACTCAAATTTTTTAATAATTTTTTTTTCAGCATTCAATAAGCCAGGGATAAAATAATCAATACATTTTGCTACAATAAATCTATTCAAAAAAAATTTCCAAATAATTTTATTGGGTTTTCAAACTTAAAGGTTAGTAAGAATTTGTTATTTGCAATGGAAGCAGTATTAGTTAAAAAGAGCAATCTGTATACCTTAATGTGGATATACTGTAAGAAACCCATAGCACTATGGCATTCATTGCAAATAACCCCCCAGTGATTTGTTAATCATTGTTTTCTATATCAGTAGAAGCTAAGCATGTGGTTGATACTTGCTATTGATGATGTACAAATATGCAGAAATCCCAGACCTACAAAGTCTATTGCCACTGTCAAATGCTTTTTGTCTACTACTGAAACACTCATGTGCTTTTTAGCACTATATGTCTATACAAGAAGCTTTCTCCAGATGAATACTGTAGTGTTGTTGCTTTCTTACAGTATATCCATATTAAGTAAGATGTATGAAATGCTATTTATAAATTAGTACGCTTTAATGGAAGACCATTATCTCTAAAATAATAAAAACACCATTGTTTCCTCTAAATATATTACATGCACAAACAGATGGGTTGGTACCCACATTCACCAACTAAAATACTAACAAAAACACAGGTGATTGAAAAATCCTAAATTTGAACTTAAATATTTTCAATGAATTCTTTCAGAAAGAAATATTAACACTTTAGAACTCAAACAGGCCATATCTGGTCCGAATATTTGATCTATTTATATTCAAACTGGCCATATTTGGCCTCTCAAACTACCCTACAATGTCATTGTAAATATAAACATTATCTCGTAGCTTTGTGAGATTATAAAACTACGTAATAATACAATACATGATTAATTTGAAACAATGTGGATAAATAAGTGTTACATTTGATGAATTAATCTGAATGCTAAAAGATTAAGTCAATAATCTACAAATTCAAGGCATCTCAATATTTATAATTAAATCAGTTAAAAGAGGATGGATTTATCATGAATCCTATCAAAAGACATGTTCCTCACTTGAGTGGATTTGAAATGATGAAATATTTGTATGTTGTATTGGGATGACAACAAGTCTCACATCAGAGACTTAAAACTAAGATAAACTCAGCTCAAGCCTTCTTGTCTAGAACTGAAATCCCTAGAACTAATGTTTTGCTATCATCCAGAAATTTGTGATAATTGAATAGAAACAATAACTATGTTAAATCATCTAGTTATTCTTCAGCATAAAAAACTCTAAAAGAGTTTTTGGTATTGTAACTTCTCTCTTGACTTTCTACTAAAATGAAGATTGAAAGACAGCATTTATTTGAAGGGTTTAGTCAAACAATCAACCCCAGCACTTATTATTTGCTTTTAAAGTCTACTACTTATTCTATCAAATACATTCTGCTGAACTGCTAGGTTATGGAGGCATAAACAAGCTAACACAAATTGTCAAGTAGTGATGGGGGTGGGGGTGGACACAAACACAAGCATAAAGAGACACACACATACAACTGGGGACTGGTGAACCGGATGGCTACACCAGGCTCCAATCTGATCTGGCAGAGTTTCTACAGCTGGGTGCCCTTCCTAACGCCAACCACTCCGAGAGTGTAGTGGGTGCTTTTACGTGCCACCAGCACGAGGGCCAGTTAGGTGATACTGGCAACAGCCATGCTCAAAATGGTGTATTTTATGTGCCACCTGCACAGGAGCCATTCCAGCTGCACTGGCAATGACCTTGCTTGAATATTTATATATATATATATATTTATACATATACGACAGACTTCTTTCAGTTTCTCTCTACCAAATCCACTCAAAAGGCTTTGGTCAGCCCAGGACTATAACAAAAGACACTTGCTCAAAGTGTCATGTTATAGCAACCACCAAGAAGTGCAGGAAAAGATGCAATAGAATTTGTTATATTACAGAAATATGGTACCATATATGACAACTAAAGTTTTTGAAGAATTGAGTTGATAAAAAAAAATGTGAGTCCACCCTAAAAAAAGTAAGGAAAGAAAGAAAACGATCAGGTTTATATATTTTTATATTCAATCTTTTTCTGTTGCTCATTTGTGAACTGAAAAAAAAAAGTATACTTGGTGATCTCTGTAAACATCTTAATCTTCAAACCTACAGTGTGTTAGGTACTTCAAGCTAAACAAGCAAAAAGTGCTCTGGGGCAAGACTTCTGTAGTATAAATCATTCCTTACACATAATTTTAGCTATCAAAACATTTATCTGTCAAGTTTCCCACCCTCAACGCCCACACCAGCACCTCGATAAACTTCTAAAATTCTGGCTGCCCTGGAGGTACCTTATTTTTATCTTGACTATGTTAAATGTTTGACTTAAGATCTTATTTGATCAAATATCAAAAACTTGACAAAAGAAAATATTTCCACCGGGCAATAATCCTATCTCAAAGAGTTCTATATGTGTCATATTTAAAGAAAAAGATTGGGCTTCTGTAGCCATTGAAAATCTCTTCCAAAATAACAGAAGTGTGGCTAGTTAATAAAGGATTAAGTTGGAAAGTAAGAAAGCAATCTTCAAAATGAAGTAAGAAACAATACAGGAATTTCATTCTCAAATATTTTGCAATAACTGCTTTATTGAATAAATACAGTTGATTATATTTCTGAAGAAGCAATAGAAGGTGGCATGCTGGCAGAACCATTAGATTGCTGGGCAAACTGCTTTACAGCATTAAGTCTGTCTACTTGTTCTGAGTTCAAATTTTGCCGAGGACAACTTTGCCTTTCATCATTTTGGAGTCAGTAAAATAAGTACCAATCGAATACTGGGGTTAAAGTAATCAACTTAACTCCTTCTTGAAACTGCTTGCCTTGTGCCAATATTTGAAATCAATATTTCTGAAGAATCTCTTGTATAATAGACATATTTTTTCTATATGAATTAGTTTGAAAGGAATAACAAGAAGTAAGTACAAATTAATTTTTAATGTTTATTTCTCTCTTGCAGAGGGATAGCTTAAGTTAATTCTTGATTGAACAACAAGAACGCTTCTACACTCTCTCTTTTCTTTTACTCTTTTACCTGTTTCAGTCATTTGACTGCAGCCATGCTGGAGCACCGCCTTTAGTCGAGCAAATCAACCCCAGGACTTATTCTTTGGAAGCCTAGTACTTATCCTATTGGTCTCTTTTGTCAAACCGCTAAGTTACAGGGATGTAAACACACCAGCATCAGTTGTCAAGCGATGTTGGGGGGACAAGCACAGACACAAACATATACACACACACACACACACACACACACACCCACATATATATATATATGACGGTCTTCTTTCAGTTTCCGCCTACCAAATCCACTCACAAGCAGAGACTGAAGGATTTGTAATTGCTGCACAAGACCAAAGCCTCCCCACCAGAAATTATCAAAAACATATAAT
>NC_068981.1:176785309-176790163 GCF_001194135.2 Octopus bimaculoides | reverse complement strand
GTGCCTTAGGTATAATAAAAAAATATTCAGACAAATACATAACAAAAACACCAGGACTTACAAATATATGTAACGTACAGAAAATTGCACTACTGGGCACTGCACACATCCTATGCAAAACACTTTCAATACAGTAACCATAAGAGCATCACAGCAAACCACAGCACATACCCAAGGCACACAGAGCTGTGCTCGGTAGTGAAGTGAAAGCACGTTATAAAAATAAAACTACTGAACAATAATAATAATAATAATAATAAAAATAATAATAATAATAATGATAGTAATAATACTGATGTAAAATGTAGTAGCAGGTTGAGGTGATAGGGTGCCAGCCTGTTAGAAGTACTTGTCCCTCAATGATCCAGTCTATTTAGCTGTATAATTAGCAGTGTGATGGAGAGCGTACAGGTCAGTGCTCTAACAAACAATGATTGATTGACTAATTGTGTGCATTGATGAGTTCATATCCTCCCATGGGCAAAAAAATATGTAGAAGACTGCCATCCGGTTCAGAGGAAGTGCATTCTCTAAAACTACTTAAATGTTTTCAGAACTGGGATAAGCTCTGATGCACTGCAGCACTGAAACACATTCTGTTAACGGTCATAGATAAAACAAAAAAAAAAACAAAAGAAAAATAATCCAAATTCAAATTTATCATGTTGATATTAAATTAAGGTGGAAATGATGAGCTAAATATTTCTGATAGCAGAAAGGAATTAAGAGTTGTTTTAAAATACCTTTTCTTCATTTCGAACACATTTACAATATGGAATAAATACCTTTTAATGAATGTTTGGATAATGAAAGATGTGTGCTGGGAACTAATTAGATATGGCTGGTTACACTATGTTAGTATCTTAAATTGAGCTTTCAGTAGATTAATATTGAAAGTGCCTCTACATGTTGATGTATGTGTGTATATATACTTATATATATTTACAAATATATTGAGTTATTGTATCTATAAGTATGTGTGTGTGTGTGTGTGGAGTATGCTTATGTGTACAGAGATGCTGAAATAGCTCTAAATTTTCTTTAATCTATTATTTTTATCCAATTAAATTAACTATATGTGTTAATATTTATATAATTAGCTAGTGACTTAGGCTTTATATTATTTTAAATAATAGTACAAACTGTACACATGACTACATGTATGAAAATGACTTTATGTGAATGAGTGTGTGTGTGTGTATGTGTGTGTGTGTGTGTGCGTGTGTGTGTGTGTGTGTGTGTGTGTGTGTGTGTGTGTGTGTGTGTGTGTGTGTGTGTGTGTTTCTCCTAATGTCTACATGACAAAAGAAAAGAAAGTGTGTCCTGAGAGATAAGAGATGAAATCTCAAACAACAGTCAAAGGTCAGTCGTGAGGAACAGTTGGGATATTGTAACATTTAACTGACCTGTCTTGTGTCAACAGCATCTCCTACAGCTGGAGATATTGTACTGTAATAATATACTATGGCAGGGCAAGATCTGTTGATATAATAAACTTATTGGCCTGACTTTGGGAATTAACAGTGAAGAAAAGAAAACAAAGAAATGTTTGGAAAACTGGAAAACTTTTGAAGCCACAGAAAGATGGTTCTATCTCTTTTGTTGAAATTTTAGCTTTATTAATGATCTTTTCTTTTTTTCAGTCAGTATTTCTGACCTGGCTTTTTTTTTTTTATTATAGTATGCATTGACCGAACTGGTTAAACTTCAATTTTGAACAATTTTTAAAGTGCATTTTTAAAAAAATGCTTTCTATTCTGATTTGTGAAACACTGTCAGTATTTTTTTTTACCCAGGACATGATGCAAAACCTTGATTAGTGATACATAATAATAATAATAATAATAATAATAATAATAATAATAATAATAATGATAATAATACAAAAGCCAAAAAAAAAGAAGAGTGCCGTTGTTATCAAGTGAACGATATTTCGGCATCTAGTGTGCCTTCCACAGGTTCAAAACATAAACTTGTCAATCTACTTCATTTTTGGTAATATCTTATAGGATTGAGGTAACCCCTCCAGAAGGTATACAAAAGCAAGAAAAAGAAGAGTGCCATTACCAAAAATGAAGTAGATTGACAAGTTTATTTTTTGAACCTGTGGAAGGTACACTAGACGCCAAAATATCGTTCACTTGATAACAATAGTACTCATCTTTTTTTTTGCTTCTGTATACCTTCTGGAGGAGTTACCTCAATCCTACTCATAATGATGATGATGATGATGATAATAATAATAATAATAATAATAATAACAACAATAATAATAATAATAATAATAATAACAATAATAATAATAATAATAATAATAATAACAATAATAATAATAACAATAATGGTTTCAAGTTTTTACACAAGGCCAGCATGTTTAGGGGAGGGGCTAAGTCAATTAGATTGACCTCAGTGCTCAACAGGTACTTATTTTATCAACCCCAAAAGAATGAAAAGCAAAGTCGACCCCGGTGAAATTTGAATTCAAACGGATGAAATACCACTAAGCATTTTACCTGGCATGCTAAGGATTCTGTCAGTTCACCATCTTAATAATAATAATAATAATAATAATAATAATAATAATAATAATAATAATAATAATAATAATCATTGTTTTAATGCCTGCTTTTCCATACTTGCATGGGTTATACTGAGTTTATTGAAACAGGTTTTGTATGACTAGATACCCTTCTTGTCACTAACCCTCACTTGTTTCCATGTAAAGTAATATTTCTTCTTTGTCAGACATGCTTGTGCAGAATATTGGAAATGGATGACACTGCTGGTATAATGGTGACACTCATTTCCAACTGTCACACCATGTCAGTAGTTGCAGTCATCTGCCCAAAGTAGCATGCTGTGGGACTGAACCTGGAACCATGTGGTCATGAAGCCAAGGTCTTAACTGCATACCCATGTCTGCAGAATACAATTGGAAGTTTTCTGGAACTTTTACTTATATTATAACACCAACCTCTGATATTCTTATTCTTTTATTCTTTTACTTGTTTCAGTCATTTGACTGTGGCCAAGCTGGAGAACCGCCTAGTAGTCGAAAAAATCGACCCCAGGACTTATTCTTTGTAAGCCTAGTACTTATTCTATCGGTCTATTTTGCCAAACTGGTAAGTTACTGGGACGTAAACACACCAGCATCGGTTGTCAAGCGATGGTGGGGGGACAAACACAGACACACAATCACACACACACACACACACACACACACACACATATATATGATAGGCTTCTTTCAGTTTGCGTCTACCAAATCCACTCACAAGGCTTTGGTTGGCCCAAGGCTATACTAGAAGACACTTGCCCAAGATGCCATGCAGTAGGACTGAACCCGGAACCATGTGGCTGGTAAGCAAGCTACTTACCACACAGCCAATCCTGCTTATAATAAGGATTTATTTTTAATATAATGACAGCCAGTTTTTAATAGAAATTTGGGATATTTCTGATTTGGCGGGCGCCACTTGTTTTCTTAATGAAACACTTTCAAACTTGGGACACTGGTAGAATGTATCATATAAAACATCTTTTCCCATAGAAAATTCAAAAGAAGGCATTGTGAATTCAAGCAAGGATGTGCATTGAGTGAAAGTAGACAGCAACTGACTCCCTTCTGCTGATAATCTCAGTTTGTCACCAACTGTTGTTGCCAGCTTGTGTGTTCATTTCTCAAGACACTGTTCATCACCTGAGACATTTTATGCTTGAAAAATTGCTTGTAAACCAGTTCATTTGTGATGAGAAGTGTTTGCAATCTGAAGTTCAACTGTGGTAATTTTTTCAATGCTCTAACCATTCAGCAACTCCATTGATCATACCAATCTTGTATAAATAAGAATGGCATCATGTTAGGGAGTGTGGAGATGCAATGGCCCAGTGGTTAGGGCAGCAGACTCGCGGTCGGAGGATCGCGGTTTCGATTCCCTGACTGGGCTTTGTGAGTGTTTATTGAGCGAAAACACCTAAGCTCCACAAGGCTCTGGCAGGGGGTGGTGGCGACCCCTATTGTTCTCTTTTGCTCCAACTTTCTCTAACTCTTCCTTCCTGTTTCTTGAGTAAAGCTACGATGGACTGGCGTCCCGTCCAGCTGGGGGGAACACATACGCCATAGAAACCAGGAAACCGGGCCCATGAGCCTGGCTAGGCTTTGAAAGGGCAACGTTTATTTTTTTTAACATGTTAGTAACCTAAGGAACAACACTGAGTGTCATTAATGACTTAATGAAAATGTTACATGATTTTGAAATTAGAATGAAAAGAAATATTTTCACAAGACTGTGTTTAGCTCCTGTTCAGGATATCAAAATCAAATTGCTCTTGTATGTCCTGACAGCTAAGTGAAATGTAGAAATTAAAGAAATTCAAGTAAAGTGATTTACCCAGAAACACAAAATACCTTTAATGGATGTAAACTCTTGACCCATGAGCTGTGATTCTATAATTTATCTACTCAACCTCTACTTATCTACTAATTTGAGTTACCAACAGGATAAAACATTATGTGGATTAATGCTGAATTCAATCAATAAAAACCCACACTAACCAACAGCTTTATTTGTAACAGTGATTAATGATATGCTTTACATATTACTCAGCAAACATTTAGACTAAATGTTTACTGCTGGCAAATGAATGATGGTAGAAACAATTAATTGTTAGCTGAGCAGGAAACATGTACCAGATACCTGGTGTGCACGCAGGTTTTCAAGATGGTAGGTGATACCTTATAATGAATACAGTTCATGAACAAAATCATATGATAAATAAACGCACTCATGCACACACACACACACACTCACACACACACTCTCTCTCTCTCTCTCACACACATGCATACAC
>NC_068981.1:176783965-176784986 GCF_001194135.2 Octopus bimaculoides | reverse complement strand
ACACACACACACACACACACACACACACACACACACACACACACACACAACCTAAGCAACCAATCTGTTGTTACTGATATAGTCTTTATACATTCATATTTTTTCACAAGTACCTGCATGAATGAACAAAAATATATTTTCTGTTACAGGCATAATAACTGATTATATATTGGTATTTTTTTTTTCACATACTTCACATGTTATGTTAGACACACCTACACAAGAACATTCATATTTGAAAGTTTTATCCCTGAAGCACTTTGCTACAAATAGAAATCAATGAGAGTTTCAAAATGCTGTTCTATGGCAACGAGATTGATCAGGCTTGAATGAGGAGTATGAAATTAACTTTAATTATCAATATGCTATGGCAGGCTAACATATAAATTAAAAGAACTGCTTTAGATGATTTAGATTGAAAAGGAAAGAAGGCAGAAACCCTGATTTGCTAGTGAAATTTAATTTCCCTTAAGACAAATTTTATATATATATGTGTGTGTGTATGTGTGTGTGTATATATATATATATATATATATATATATATACACATCAAAACAGTTTGATTCAAATTTGTTGGTACTCTGAGTTTCAAGCATGATGCTTATCTTTAGTCATTTTGAATTTGAATGAGAGAAGTTGATTGTTATATCTGTAAAGTGGACTACAATTGGTTGAGGAAGGTCACACGGTGTTGTGATTTGATGTTGATATATCAGCGACAACAGTTACTTTCCATGCTTGCATGGGTTGGACAATTTGACTGAAGACTGGTGAAACCAGATGGCAACACTAGGCTCCAATCTGATTTGGCAGAGTTTCTACAGCTGGATGCCCTTCCTAACGCCAACCACTCAGAGAGTGTAGTGGGTGCTTTTACGTGCCACCGGCACGAAGGCCAGTCAGGCGGTACTGGCAACAGCCATGCTCAAAATGGTGTATTTTATGTGCCACCCGCACAAGAGCCAGTCCAGGGGCACTGGCAACAATCTCGCTCGAAAATCCTTCTCGCTCGAAATATATA
>NC_068981.1:176780113-176782453 GCF_001194135.2 Octopus bimaculoides | reverse complement strand
GGTCAAATGCTTGTTTTGGTTGTTTCCACATGTATACTCGCCCAGCGGTTGGAAATAAAGTGAAGGATGATTCGTCCAAGAAAATAACATTCTTCTACTGCTCTAGGGACCAATTCTGTAGGTTTTTACTCCACTCTAAATGCTTTGCAATGTTTGTTTTTGATTGCAGCCCTCCTGTGAAATCTAGCTTTGTGTAACTCCCAACGAACAGTTTTTGTGGAAACTGGGTTCACGAGGTAGTCATTAAGCTCTGCAGTAATTTTGGGAGCTGTACTTTTATGATCCTTTCTAATAATTTGCGTAAGAGTTCGACGGTCCCTATCTGAAAGTTTTGGTTTTCTTCCGGAGTTTTGTTTCAACGTGACTTTTCCCTCTTTCTCAAAGGCTGTCATTACTTTCAAGACAGTACTTCCTATTTCTTTATTGCCCACAGGGGGCTAAACATAGAGGGGACAAACAAGGACAGACAAAGGGAGTAAATCAATTACATCGACCCCAGTGCGTAACTGGTACTTAATTTATCGACCCCGAAAGGATGAAAGGCAAAGTCGACCTCGGCGGAATTTGAACTCAGAACGTAGCGACAGGCGGGATACCGCTAAGCATTTCGCCCGGTGTGCTAACGTTTCTGCCAGCTCACCGCCTTTGTACTTCTTGATACACTAAACATTTCGGCCATTTCCGTTATGCTAGCACCTGCCATACGAGCACCAACAATTTGACCTCTTTAAAAGTCTGATAGATCTGTCATTTTAGTGAATTTTAATTGCTTTTTCTGATAATATCTGAAAAGAAACAGCAAGTTTAGCAAAACATATTAAGCAACACTAATAAAAAATGAAAAAAACATAAAAATAAACAAGCTTTTGACAGTTTTATAGATGTTTCAAAATTATGATGCTATGATGCTAGGTGTTTCCATTATTTTGTCCAACCCCTGTATATATATTACATACTTATATATGCATGTATATACCATGAAAACCCATGCAATTTGCGCACCTGTGTATTTTACACAGGTGATTTTCAGGATGAAATTTGTTAAAAAAGCTTCTACTCATGTAAAATTCGCACCCAAAAGTTTTCAGAATTGCCGATATAGCCAGGGGAAAAAGGTTTTCAATTTAGTTGTATTAAGCATAATTTCACTTACTTGTGCTTAGATTTTATTAAATTTTCATCAAATAAAAATAATTTCTGTTTAACAGGTATCACATTGAAAGCTATTAAATTACAAAGTGTTTGTGTTGTTTATAATAAATTTTATTTTACATTTCTTGCCCACAAGAGATTATGTCTGATCTTTAGCATACTGCTGTATGTCTTCTCAAATCATGATCATAGGAAAAGTTGTTGATAAGAATTACCAACACAAACATAGCTGATAAATATGCACAGGTGTTGCAAATTAAGTTTAATTAACAAATAAACATCAGCTTGGATGGCACTTTACTCAACTGACTGAGGAAGGTGATCGATCAAACTGATTATGTAAACAGAATTCTTTTCCGCCTATTCTTGTTGGAACCTTTGATATGGAGTATGGAAATTTTAATCCCTTTCACACTTATAAAATGTCAAACAAACATGAAAAATTTGTCATTTGTCATTATTGTCAGTATGGGCAGAACTTATGAATTGTTTACTGCAAAGGAGAAATTAAATATCTTGAATATGCATTTTGAACGTAGCAATAGAGCTGCTGGATGGCATTTTAATATATATATGTATGTATACATATACAAACATATGCATTCATACACACACACACACACACACTTATGTATACATATGTGTGTTTATATATATGTATAAATTTGTGATTACAGTTCCAAATTGCTTTTGATTTCTGCTGTACAAACCATTTATTAATAATACAAATGTCAAAAGGTCAAAAATTGGAACCACCGACTAAGGATGTTGGAAGAAGAATTGTGTTCTGATAGAAAGTGTCATATTTCTATTCAATATAAACAGTGTCTCTAGGACCCTGTGTGAATAAATGAACAGACCGATGCTTTCAAGATAGAACAAGTCAGTGTTATCTATACCACACCTGTTTTCAAAACTATTTCAAGAGATGATGGCTATAGAAATCATGCAGAACCTTATAGGAATGGAGGATAAGAGAATTATCTCTATTCAGACTCAGGTGTCATGTGTAAGGAAAAAAAGAAAAAATCATTTTTCTTAAACACATTCCAAAGAAATGAACCAGTGTAAATATTCTAAAATAAAAGTCATATACACTTACCTATTTGTGTGTATGTGTGTATGTGTGTGTGTGTGTGTGTGTGTGTGTGTGTGTGTGTGTGTGTGTGTGTGTGTGTGTGTGTGTGT
>NC_068981.1:176775029-176779417 GCF_001194135.2 Octopus bimaculoides | reverse complement strand
ATATATATATATATAGGGAGAGAGAGACTAGTTTGGTAAGGATAGGAGCCATGTCTTGAGTACACCAAGTGAAGAACTATACACTATTGACCTATCAGTCCGTCCGTCTGTCTGTCTGAAAAGACTATGGTAGACTTGCTTTGTTTATTTGTTTTCTTTAATATGTATAATCAATGAAAACATAAACACAAAGAAGTAGTGAAACAAGAATAGAATTAGTTTTCAACATTAGTGGACTGGTTGCTAAATAATACAATTATATCTGTCTTATGGGTTTCAACACCAACATTATTCTAAAACACACCATCTTTAACAATATTAGTTTCTTCAGTATTCCCTGCAATAAATGTTTCTTTGTTTTCATAGCAAAATCATATAAATTGATTAAATATTTTTTTTTTGTTTCTTCGTTTCTTACAATATTACAATAAATATTTTATCCATTGATTTATTAATGGCATTAAAACAAAAACAAAATAAAGATATTCAAAAAATATTTAATATGCCGATTGAAATAACATCCTGTCTCTTAAAACTTCTTTAGTCTTTTTGTATGAAATTATAGTTTATAATTTTATAGATATTTTGTCTTCATACATTTGTCTGAATTGATATTTTAAAGCAATTATTTGTCTGTTTTTATGATGTATAGGGTAAAATCTCAGTTTTAGATGTATCATTATTCATATATTTTAAAATGTCAGAAGTTCCCTTTGTACAATTTGTAAAGTTATTTTTTCTGAAACAAGTTACAGGAGAGGAGCTGAACCTATCATCACAAAGGTTGTCTCTAAATAAATACATAAATAAATAAATAAAAAATAAAATTTTAACTTATTGATTGATTCATTGGTTGATCAATGCTTTATATTTAAGCAAATACATATGCAAGTCACATATGGATCTCGTCACACAGGTGAGATGATCCATTAATTTGATCTCTCAGTGTGTAACATCATTTGATGCTCATTTGTTCTTGTATGAAAGAAACTACCAAATTACTCAGCAATTTCTAACAACTTTAGAGTATTGACAAATTATTCATTTGGTCTGCTCTCAATTTAGTGATAAATGATTAGTTTAGCATTTTAATCAAAGCATAATCAGTGCCTGATGTAGGCCTCAATTTTAGGTTTCAACATTTCAGCAGAAAGTCTAGTACTTTATTCACTTAACTTCTATAATTCACCATTATTTAACAAAATAAGGTAGCCACCAGCATCTGATATAAGTTCTTAGAAAATTAAATCTGAGATCAGCAAACTCTACATGTACCAACATGGCCTTGGCTGTGATAGCTAAAATGAACTAAAAGAATTCCATTTGGAAGCATTATACCATTATATTGCTCATAAACTTACACAGAACATCAGAAAGGCCTATCTACTCTTCCTAAATTTGATTTATGCTTAAATTCACACATACATATACAGATGACAAATTATTGTAGTGAAATTTATTTACTATCTATAATTAAGGAAAAATCATTTTCCAAACTTTTTTGATCAAAGCAACTGGATATTAAAAAAAATTTTCAAGGCTATATGTAACTGAATACATTATAAGTCACAAAAGTTTAACTGAAATGAAGGGCTGTTTTAAAATTACATGGTTTTAATTATCTCCAGCCAACAATATGACCAACCATCTTCTCTGCTTGCTATTCCCAGGAGGGAGATGGAGATAGAGTCCTTAAGCACCCTGTCATTGGGTTCTATCAGAAGCAACCACCATTAGAATTTCTGGTTAGATTCCCAAGCATGACCAACTGAAACTATGACCAAGTTTGATCAACTGAGACCATCTCATTCTTGGTCTACCTCTAGGTCTCCTGCTGGTTGGCTTGGCTTGAAGAATTGTTCTTGCAATCCTTCCCTGCAACAGTCTAACCCATAAGACTGGAGCTGTGACCTATCAATGTGGAGAAGATGTAGCTTGACCTGGAAAGAGTCCTTGATCTCAGAGCTGTGTGCCTTATCGAGTAATATTATTTCAGAGATCCTTTGGGGAATCCCATTTTGGCTACTTGTACTCATGATCATACTCTTACGGTTGCTACCATCATTTGTGACCATAGGTGAAGAAGGGCATAAAAATTGAATTGAAGGGAGCAAGGCTGGTTTTTTTATCTTTCACCAAACTCCTTTCTTCTGATGACTGAATGCTGAACTTGCAAATATAACATCTAATTCAACCTCTTGCTTTCTGTGACTTGTGAATATGGCCCTGAGATACTTAAGCTTCTCCACTTGTTTCAGTGATATTCCACTAATATCAGAGTGCATTGAAAAGACTTTCTTGAGAGGACCAATGTCTCAGTCTTTGCAGTACTAATTCTCAACTCTGCATTGCAGCGATTGGCAGCAAACTCATTCAGTGCATGCCAAATTCACCTGATAAGCTAAGTAACATCATGTCACCTGCAAATATCAGCTAACTGATCCTACACCCACTGATTGTGACCACACTTCCACAACAGCTGTACAATTCAGTTCATACAAATTATGGAAAGGAGAGGTGACAATGCACACATGTGCCAAAGTGGATACTTCCGCATCCACCATGTCGTATATATGTATATATATATATATATATATGAGGCAAGACCTTCGAACATTGGGCCTCACCGAGGCGATGACTACTGACCGAGACCTTTGGAAATGTGCTGTGCATGAGAAGACCCGGCAAGCCAAGTGAGATCGTTGCCAGTGCCCCTGGACTGGCTCTTGTGTGGGTGGCATATAAAAGACACCATTTCGAGCGTGGCCGTTGCCAGTATCGCCTGACTGGCCTTCGTGCGGGTGACACGTAGAAGCACCCACTACACTCTCTGAGTGGTTAGCGTTAGGAAGGGCATCCAGCTGTAGAAACTCTGCCAAATTGGATTGGAGCCTGGTGTAGCCATCCGGTTTCACCAGTCCTCAGTCAAATCGTCCAACCCATGCTAGCATGGAAAGCAGACGTTAAACGATGATGATGATGATGATGATATATATATATATATGTGTGTCTGTGTTTGTCCCCCCAACATTGCTTGACAACTGATGGTAGTGTGTTTACATCCCCATAACTTAGCGGTTTGACAAAAGACACTGATAGAATAAGTACTAGGCTTACAAAGAATAAGTCCTGGGGTCGATTTGCTTGACTAAAGGCGGTGCTTCAGCATGGCCGCAGTCAAATGACTGAAACAAGAGGATGAGTAAAGAGTAAAAGAGAGTATACATACATGCATACATGCATACATACACACATATATACCCTGTTGTTGATGTTGAAATTCCATTGAAGGAGCCTTGGATCTAGGTTAGAAACCGGTTCTTTCTCTATTGGCAAGAAATCTTGAAATAAAACTGAATAATGACATGCATGCAGACAGACAGACAGACAGACATGAGAATTATAAACATCACAATAATTTTCCTAATTTAAGTATGTTATGTGATTAAATTGAAATAAATACATCTTGTACAAGTAAACATAATCTGATAAGAGATAAAGTGTATGATTTTGCACCAACAATTTCTTGTATTTTAACCATCTAATAAATATATTTAAGCTATTGTTTCAATGGGTTGTGAGGAAATTCAATTTTAATCAGTGCCTGTAACAGTTGTGCTGATATCAGTATATGCTGGACATTGTATGGGGGTGGGGAGCCATGATAGTAATTACGCTTGATCAAGCTACTTTGGGACAAATTTGCTGATAAAATTTGAAGACTATCAAAAAGATAATTTGCCAGTTGAATGAATGGGTAAGTGGAATGGAATTTTGTAGGGTGAGATAATAGAATAAAATAGCAGTTTTTCTTTTTTGCCTTTTCTTAAAGTTGTTGAAATTTTGAAGGATAGGGGTATGTGTAAATTGATTGGTTGTAATGTGGAATAAGGGTGGGCTAGACCAGGACAAGAAATGGTTTGGAGTAAAGGACGGGTAACATTACAAGGAAGATGGAGAATGACAGGAAAGTCTAGTAAAAGAGAACATGGTGAAGGGTTAGGACAAAGACAGCATTGAGAAGTGTATGTATACTTTTCCCCAACTCTAAAGGAAGAGAGAAAAGAAGAAGCTGCTGAAAAGGATGAAGGAGGCCTTGATGGGTGGCAATCTGATAACAATAAAACAAAAATAACATCTCATGTAACCTCAACCCCAAACTGTATGAGGTTGGGAAAAGAGTAAAGAATGGAAGTTCGGTCTTGGTGGGTGATTTCTGGCTAGTTTTCTGGTTAACTTTTACGAAGGAAATAGAATAAGATGGAAGTGAGGGATTCTTGGTGGAGAGAGAAGGATTGTGACATGTGAGAGAAAGGAAAGAAACTAAGAAATGCATTGGGAGAGAGAGAGAGAGAGAGAGAGAGAGAGAGAGAGAGAGAGAGAGAGAG
>NC_068981.1:176772295-176774539 GCF_001194135.2 Octopus bimaculoides | reverse complement strand
GAGAGAGAGAGAGAGAGAGAGAGAGAGAGAGAGAGAGAGAGAGAGAGAGAGAGAGAGAGAGTAGAGAAGGGGACAATGGGAAAATTAGGGTAGAAGAGAAACTGGGGGGAAAATGAGAAAACAGAAAGTGAAGGGAGGATAAATGTAACAAAATATTGGAAGCAAAGATCTGTGTGAAAGAAGAAACAAAAATGGGAAATGAGATAGATCTGGTGACAGAAGAAGCAATGATATACAAGAGCATGAAATGGAACAGGTCTTGTGACAGAATGGTGCTCAAAAGAAGGAAACAGAGTACATCTGGTGAGAGAACCAGCTGCAATACACATAACCATGAAAAGGAAAGTGGTTTGGTATGAGAGACAGCTGTGGTACACATAAAAGAACGAAGCAGAGGGAGATATGTGACAGACAGCTGTAACATGCATAAGTTTGGTGACAGAGCTTTGTGTGATCCTACAAGCATGCCCTATCCATTATGTGGCAAGCTGCAAAAAAAAAAAAAAAAAACCTAAAAAAAAAAAATGCCCCCAAAACATGAAGCTAACATGAGGATGTTCTGCATATGTTAGCAGCAAAATTCCTAAAAGATTAGAATCTTTCATCGTATTCCCCTTTAGAGCAACCACAAAACCTTTCTTTATTCCCCACCCATGAACATTTTCTTCGTGGTGCTTTGTATTTGAAACCTCATATTAGTCATAGCATCAAGGGAATTATTGCTACCAGCAACTCTGGGTTAGTAAAAACAACATTTATACTGTCCCACCCCTCTTTTATTTAGTATCCATAAACACATTCTTCTTGCTTTTGTGGGTATTTTCTTCTCTGGCTCACTAGCTTTATTGTTAATTCATTTATATTTTTCCTTGCACATTTTAAATATTTTTTTTCATTTTATTTTATTCAGTATCTGAAATACACAATTTCTAGTTGATAATTCTTGTAAATAATGTGGTTTTACACTATTTTCTTGGCTATTTAGATTTTGTTTGGCATGGCAGTTTCCTGCTCTGGAAACTAGTTAAAGATTTTCGCAGTGAATTTAAAAGAATAAAAAAGAAAGCAAATAAAAAGTTAATTGGTTGAACTGCTGTTATGTACAGTAGTGCCACCATATTGCTCACACCAATCCTGCCAAAACAAAACATTTTCCTTCTTTCTTTTTGCCAGCACAACCTTCTCTAAACTTCCCTACTTCTTCAACTGCTTCGATTGTTATTGCCACTACTATTATTGCAAATATTATCACTCCATAAAAAATATTTGTGATACAATAATGAACGGTAAGATATAGGGGGAAAAAAACAAAAGTAAGACAATGAATAAATAAAGAGAGAGAGAGAGAGAAAGAGGGCGGAAAATAAAATTTCCTAGAAGACTGCTGGCAATATTGTAGATTTATGTACAATTTTGGTAAACATTAAAAAAGAATAATAATGATAAAAAAATAGAAACTTTTGGTGAAATATTTAAAAGACAACTCTGGTGGGGTGGGGGAGGAAGCCCGAAATAACGATATCTATCAGAGATGTCTTACAAGTGCAGCAAATTATTTTTTTTTTCTTCTCCTAAATAAAAATCAATATGTGCCTCTGAAATTAGATGTACTAACAACCAAAGTATCACTAATTTCCGGTTTTTATGGAGTTCTTAGCTAACACAGCTGCTTGACACACTGAAATGTTCAAGTTAAAGATAATTGACATAGCAGGTGGAAGATCAGTAAATTAGGGTTACTTTACTACCTACCTCCAACTTGAACTTAATTTACTTTCAGCTTTGCATACATAGAAAAAAAAAATTAAATCCTGGACTTATAATTGTTTGAATATATCAGTATTAAGTTCAGTGTCCAAAGCAAAGATGTACAAAAGCATATCTTCAACATGCTGTTGTGTACCTTAATATTCAAATCACTTTCTCCACTAGTTTTAAAAACCTCTACAATAGTGGTTCCAAAAGTACTGCCCTGCTAGGGGTGAAGGAAAGATCTTGGTAGGCTTTGAAGAAAAGTGGGGTGATAATGAGGTGGTCAAAACCCCAAAATAGTGGGTTGATTATTCTTTTATTCTTTTATTTGTTTCAGTCATTTGAATGCGGCCATGCTGGAGCACTGCCTTTAGTCGAACAGTCAAACGATGTCAGGCCGAACTACTAAGTTTACAGGGATGTAAACACACCAGCATTGGTTGTCAAGCAACAGTGGGGGGACAAACACAGACACAGAAACATATATACATA